>NW_027508768.1:180000-190000 GCF_051911475.1 Siphateles boraxobius
ACACTGATACAGTATACAGATGTTTGTTCAGATTATAATGACTGACACTGATACACTGATACAGTATACAGATGTGTGTTCAGATTATAATGACTGACGCCGATACACTGATACAGTATACAGATGTGTGTTCAGATTATAATGACTGACGCTGATACACTGATACAGTATACAGATGTGTGTTCAGATTATAATGACTGACGCTGATACACTGATACAGTATACAGATGTGTGTTCAGATTATAATGACTGACGCTGATACACTGATACAGTATACAGATGTTTGTTCAGATTATAATGACTGACGCTGATACACTGATACAGTATACAGATGTGTGTTCAGATTATAATGACTGACGCTGATACACTGATACAGTATACAGATGTGTGTTCAGATTATAATGACTGACGCTGATACACTGATACAGTATACAGATGTTTGTTCAGATTATAATGACTGACGCTGATACACTGATACAGTATACAGATGTGTGTTCAGATTATAATGACTGACGCTGATACACTGATACAGTATACAGATGTTTGTTCAGATTATAATGACTGACGCTGATACACTGATACAGTATACAGATGTGTGTTCAGATTATAATGACTGACGCTGATACACTGATACAGTATACAGATGTTTGTTCAGATTATAATCACTGACGCCGATACACTGATACAGTATACAGATGTTTGTTCAGATTATAATGACTGACACTGATACACTGATACAGTATACAGATGTGTGTTCAGATTATAATGACTGACGCCGATACACTGATACAGTATACAGATGTGTGTTCAGATTATAATGACTGACGCTGATACACTGATACAGTATACAGATGTGTGTTCAGATTATAATGACTGACGCTGATACACTGATACAGTATACAGATGTTTGTTCAGATTATAATGACTGACGCTGATACACTGATACAGTATACAGATGTGTGTTCAGATTATAATGACTGACACTGATACACTGATACAGTATACAGATGTGTGTTCAGATTATAATGACTGACACTGATACACTGATACAGTATACAGATGTGTGTTCAGATTATAATGACTGACACTGATACAGTATACAGATGTTTGTTCAGATTATAATGACTGACGCTGATACACTGATACAGTATACAGATGTGTGTTCAGATTATAATGACTGACGCCGATACACTGATACAGTATACAGATGTTTGTTCAGATTATAATGACTGACACTGATACACTGATACAGTATATAGATGTGTGTTCAGATTATAATGACTGACGCTGATACACTGATACAGTATACAGATGTGTGTTCAGATTATAATGACTGACGCTGATACACTGATACAGTATACAGATGTGTGCTCAGATTATAATGACTGACACTGATACACTGATACAGTATACAGATGTGTGTTCAGATTATAATGACTGACGCCGATACACTGATACAGTATACAGATGTTTGTTCAGATTATAATGACTGACACTGATACAGTATACAGATGTGTGTTCAGATTATAATGACTGACGCTGATACACTGATACAGTATACAGATGTGTGTTCAGATTATAATGACTGACGCCGATACACTGATACAGTATACAGATGTTTGTTCAGATTATAATGACTGACACTGATACACTGATACAGTATACAGATGTGTGTTCAGATTATAATGACTGACGCTGATACACTGATACAGTATACAGATGTGTGTTCAGATTATAATGACTGACGCTGATACACTGATACAGTATACAGATGTGTGTTCAGATTATAATGACTGACGCTGATACACTGATACAGTATACAGATGTTTGTTCAGATTATAATGACTGACGCTGATACACTGATACAGTATACAGATGTGTGTTCAGATTATAATGACTGACGCCGATACACTGATACAGTATACAGATGTGTGTTCAGATTATAATGACTGACGCTGATACACTGATACAGTATACAGATGTTTGTTCAGATTATAATGACTGACGCTGATACACTGATACAGTATACAGATGTGTGTTCAGATTATAATGACTGACGCTGATACACTGATACAGTATACAGATGTGTGTTCAGATTATAATGACTGACGCTGATACACTGATACAGTATACAGATGTTTGTTCAGATTATAATGACTGACACTGATACACTGATACAGTATACAGATGTGTGTTCAGATTATAATGACTGACACTGATACACTGATACAGTATACAGATGTTTGTTCAGATTATAATGACTGACGCTGATACACTGATACAGTATACAGATGTGTGTTCAGATTATAATGACTGACGCTGATACACTGATACAGTATACAGATGTGTGTTCAGATTATAATGACTGACGCTGATACACTGATACAGTATACAGATGTGTGTTCAGATTATAATGACTAATGATCATAATTCTATATAATTTGATTATAATGATTATAATGAAAGTATAAATTACTTTTATAATGCATTACATATAAAGGCTTTAAGTTATCATAAAGACTATAATAGTATTTACTGTGTGCTGTTTACAATTGCATTCAGTCCATAACTATTTATTTTCCACAGCAGAGCAGAATAAATGGGAAACACTAAGCGTATTTTCAATTGGTTCCAGTAGTTTGGGAACTGGTTTTAAACACGAAACAGTTCTTTATTCCCACCTCTAAAAATATGCAAAAGCTCAACATGATAAACAAACAAACAAACAAACAAACTAATAAACAAACAGTACAGAGCAAGCATCCATTAAACGCATGTTAGGAAAACTAAAAATATTAGGATGATGGGATTAATTTGCATGCAAAAAACAACAACCATGCAGGAAAACTCAAGCAAAACGACAGAGGCGTGTAGTGATTGGGATTAATGCTTAGGAGCGACAATGATTATGATGATTTATGAAATGAAGGGTAATTTTAGGTTTGGGAAAAGTATGTTTTCATTCCCATCCCTGTGCTGGGCAAGACAAGGAGAATTATCCTCGGGAAAGTTTTTACTCCAGTTATTTACAAGTAGAAAGAGCTCTTATATCAATCACATCTGTTATAATAATAATAATAATAATAATAATAATAATAAATATAACTGCGAGCAGCCATTAATGGGGCCAAGCGCAAGAAGACGATACAACATACTGGGAGTGTCAGACCAACTGCAACAATGAGCAATTAAAGACATTTAAAGATGATTTTAGGCAAAATGGGTGAAAAAATCATATACAGGCACTAATAATATGATTTAATGGGTTGTCACTTTTGACCAAAAGGTGGCGCAGTTACAAAGCCTGAGCATGTGCATTGCAGAGATAAAGCCTGAATAGTCATTTTGGCATCATGCCTCAACTTTGCTGTGGCGGAATATGAAAGCAGTTTCGTTTATTGACACGAAATCCATAACATTTTGTCAGCACGGTCTGGGGATGACACGATTCGCTTTTGGTGAAAATCGGACAAACGGTCTATGAGAAGTTCTAAAAAGTAGGTTTTAAAAGAAAATAAAGATGGTGGACACGAAGTTTGGCTTACTATGGCAAAATTGGTATCTATGTTCTTGGCATAACTCAAGGAATCTAGTAAGACCTGTGTCATCACAATAGGCAAATTTATTCAAAAGTTATTAGCATTTTTGGAAATTTTGTTATAACTTTTCTACCACGAGGTGGCGCTTTCCGAAACTTTTTGAGTACCTTCAAGGCAAGGATTTGTAACGATACACTAATGTATTCATAAAGTATAGCATTTTATATCACAATACTGTATTGAAGTCAACGATAATTTCATGTTTTGTGCTTTTATAGCGCCAACAAGAGGCACAATCCCACAATTTTTTTTTATGTTTCCTCAGAATGAGTCCATACATGTCTGTGACAAATTTGGTAAAAAATATTTTGTTTTGGAGTTATAGACATTTAGATGAACAAACACATAAAAAATGACCCACACCTAACTTTGTTTGCATTTTCTTGCCATTTACTATTAATATTTTGACATTTGGGCCTTAACAAAGAGACAACGACCTATGTTTGCAAACTCCCTACGGTGGTTTCGCCTCGATCACTCAAAAGGTTTCGAAGATATTGGCAAAGGTTTTTTAAGCGCTCAATCACATCGCTACACAAACCGTAAGGCAAAACCTAGAATGTTTGGTATCGTTGGACTTGGCAATGATTCAGAAATCTAAGGCAAGTTTCGTAATGATACGTTTATGCATTCATAAAATTCAGCATTTTGGTACAAAATTCGAAATGGTCGACGCCTAAAATGGTCGATATGGAAAAATTGGATATTAGTCGACTCGGCATGACGTCCTGAATCTAACGAGACCACTTTTCGGTCAAAAAAAGCACAAACAAAAAATGTTCATGTCTCTGGACCAGTAGGTGGCGCTGCGCCGAAACACAGCATGTAGCCTCAAGTCATGTTTGTGATGACATGTACCAAGTTTGAATACGGTAAAGCGTTGCAGAGATACAGCCTTACGTCTGTTTTCGCAAGCGCTATGTAAAATTAGTTAGCGTGTTATTCGATAACGGTTGGGTTTATAAAAAGCTTTTAATAACTTTTTGCCATCATTGTCTGAAGAAGATTGGATTGAATTTTCATTAAAATCAGACAAACCGTCTAGAAGGATTTTGAAAAAGTAGTTTTTTTCGGAGAATTCAAAATGGCGGACATTTTTTTATGACGGAAAATGACGTCATAGGGTGCAATCGAATCGGCATTGTTTCCAGCCCGTATTGTTCAAGTTATTAGCATAAATATGAGTGAAACTTGTGAGATTGGGCTAGAGACTCCAAATTTGCTATGGTGACACTTCAGACTGTCCTCTATCAGTGTGCCAAATTTTATAACTTTAACGCAAGCGGTTCTATGGGCTGCCATAGACTCCCAGAGTAGAAGAAACGGAATAATAATAATAATAATAAGAACGCCAACGGATACAATAGGAACCTTCGGTGTTTGGCCCCTAATAATAAATCCCACATGACGGTTCTGATTTGAGGAGATGCAACATTCACAGACAGGCATTTCACAGCAAACGATGGAAAATCACATCAAAACTTCAATATCGATCTCATTTGGTCATAATATCACAAACAATTTAAAAAAATTGCACTGCATATCTCAGGCGGAGTGTTGATTGTATTGTGTCTGGAGGATCGTAAGATGCGAGCGCACGGGTCAGTCATGCAGGGTTGAGCCGACAGAGCGCACACAGCATGACACTAACAGTGTACAAAGGTGTTTTACTTACAGGTAGTAAGTGTAGGACTGATAGGTTCTCCTGCCCAGTGGGGTGGTGGAGGGGTTTAAGCAGTGGAGGGGGATGAAGATGGAAGGAAAGAAAAAGTAAAAAATATTAATGTTTGAAAACGATATATAAAATGAACACAAGCAGACATGGTGGCATACGTGTGTGAGAGAGAGAGAGAGAGCGAGCGATTCCTTGCATGCGTGATGTTTATAACACAAACCTTAACGCTGAACCCATCAGCCCATCTCTAGACTTCCACTGACCTTATACTGTATGTATATATACTGTATGTCTTTTGGTTTTTGTCTGGATGAATCAACAGGTATATAAGACCCAAAACCTATTCACTACTACCAGTCAAAAGTTTGAAATAGTCTCTTCTGCTCTCCAATGCTGCGTTTATTTGATCCAAAATTTTGTAAAAATGTGAAATATTATTGTAATGTAAATCATCTGTTTTCTATGTGAATATATAGTAAAGTGTAATTTATTCCTGTGATCAAAGCTGAATTTTCAAGCTTTCTGAAAATTCAGCTTTGATCACAGGAATAAATTACACTTTACTATATATTCACATAGAAAACAGCTGATTTACATTGGAATTATATTCCACAATTTTTACAGTATCAGCATTGATAAAAATATATATAATTATTATAAACTTTAGATCTGCTCTGCCTCTCCAATCTCTCAGTTAACATTCATATGTGCATTAATAAGGACAATGTCATGTGTGAAAGCCCACGTACATCAGAACACACTGTACATTAGCAATGAAAGCAACATTAATTCCCATCACTGCATTTCTCAATATATAATTAGATTAATTATGCAAAAACATGAGCTGTGAATGACCAGCTGTATCAGCGTCCGACATCAGCACGCTTTCCTTTCTGATCCAATTCAGCAAATTAAACAGTTAAACAATTAAACAGATGCAAGAGATTCAATCAAGTGAACGTGTGTGTGTGTGCAGGGCTCTCAAGTCTCAGACACACGCATTTCAACCCGTTCACACGCTCACACGCCACACCTTGTATTTCTCACGCTGAGGAGTAAGGGAACTTGTCCCGCTATACAATTAATGGACGAGGCGCAGGCAAACGGAGGGAAGTTTCTGCCGAGTTCATAGCATCTGTCTCGAGTTATACTGAGTTAAATCCTAGCTACCAGCCAATCAGAAATTAGAATTAGTTGTTTCCGGGTAAATTATGTGTTCCCGCTGCAAGCTCGTTCGTTACTAGACAACACGCGCACACACGGAGTGGAAGTTGAAAGAGCACGATCTTTTTTTAGCATTTTGATTTTACGATTCCTGGACGATTTCTCTTGCCTGTGATCAAAGACAGTGAGAGCTGATGTTGAGGAGTATAGCCAAATTCGTGTTAAATTATTTTTGATGCATTCAAAAAATCTCCAACTGCTCTTAAAGGGGTCATCGGATGCAAAATACACTTTTATATGGTATTTACAAATAAATGTGTCTTTGCAGTGTGTGGACACAATTACCATGCAATGAAAAAAATCCATTCTCTTTTTTTTAATCCTCAAAAAGTTGTTGCTCATTATCATTTAAAGAGACATGCACCGAAACGGGTCACTGTGAACAGAGCTGTTTTTGAAGAGGTAAAAAGGGTGTTGTTTTACAAAACCATTGAGAAATTTTAACCAAAGTATGTTACAAACTTTAAATGAAGACCCAAAAGAATCATACCAACTTGTGGAAGATGGGCATCCGATGACCCCTGTAGAGGTGACCGGTTTGGGTCTTGACATACATGCTCAGGGCAAGTTGTTATGACACAATGTTATGTACATTGAGCACTGATGTTCATTTGGCTTGTTTGGGGTCAAATTTATTTTTATTTTTCAATAAATTTGTATTTTTTAAATATAACTATTTATTTTATTTGGATGGATTTGTCTTTTTACCAGATTTAACAATTGTTATAATTTCCATTTGTGCTGGTCAATTATGAACAATAGGCAAAATTGAACTGCTAGCAAAAATTAAAGCAAATTTGGTTGGGTCGAGAGACCGCTGCTGCAAATATTTGGGTGGCTCCTCCCCTAAATCTCACTCTAAACTTTTGATAAAACTTGAGAGCCCTGGTGTGTGTGTGTGTGTGTGTGTGTGTGTCTGTGAGTGTGTGTGTGTGTGTGTGTGTGTGTGTGTGTGTGTGTGTGTGTGTGTGTGTGTGTGTGTGTGTGAAATAAAACCCGTCTCTCCATGCAAACGACAGAAGAGCAGATTGACACTGAGAAACCAGCGCTTCTCAACCTTCGTTTGTTATAAAAACCAACAACTCAAAAACATAATGTTATAGATCTTTACATTTTTGTGTTTGTAGCATTTTAATTAAGACAATGTTTATTTAAAAAATGCAATAAAGTTGAGGAGCACTGCTTAATTTACATTTATACATGTAGAACTGAGCAATCAGACGCTTCACTGCAACAACAACATCATTATTTATATCTTACATTTCATTACATTTCACAATTTTCTTGCAATAACCCAGAAGATTAGATCAATGTCACTGAGTCCGTCTGGGATTCACTGCAAAAAATTATGATGTTCCTTCTTTCCAGCACAAATATCTAAACATTCTTCAATCAAGATACATTTACTGGATACATTTATTAAAAATGTATTAAGCAAGACCGGCTCAGGTCATGTGACCTGGAGACCCCTGCACTGGCTGTTTATATACGTATATAATATATTATATATAGTAAATCTGGAGCAAATAAGCAGATATATGTGCGTATGAGTGTCTCGTGTCCCAGGATCACGGATCGACTGAGATTTCTTGAGTTTTGATATGGAGAAGGGTCACAGGCCTTTTAACAGGGCTTATCAACATAATTAGATCAATAATTCAGAGTTTATAGATAATGCGGATGGAGCTGGATTAAAGGTCAGGTGGAAATCGGAAAGAAAATCTATTATTAAAATCTCCAGACGACTGAAGATCTGCGGTTTCTCACAATAACAGAATGACAGCGATCTGAAGTTTGGACACACCTGCTCATTCCTCATTAATATTAATGTCCAGGGTAGAATAATTGTTATATAACTCTTCCTGTAGTGTAAAAATTGACTAACATGAAATACTTTAGAAAGGTCTGGTTGAGAATGTTTTTAATAGTTTTAGTTAATGATCATAACCCTGGTTAATGCAATAACTAACAATGAGCAAAACTATTGTTACAATATTTATTAGTCTTTATCAATGTTATTTAATAAAAAAAAATAACGTTTATAAACTAAAAACTAAAAACTAACGTTTAAAAATTTAAAAACTTACAACTAAACAAAAATTTGAAATGTTGCTTTCTGGTAATAAACTGAAATAAGTTGAAGTTGAAGCACTAAAATTATTAAATGGAAATAAATCAAACTAAACTGAAACTGAAATACAAATAAATTAAACTTAAAAAAATAAATAATATATATATATATATATATATATATATACATATATAAAATGAAAAAAACACATACTAAAAATCAAACTACAATTAACATGAAAATAAAACTTAATTAAAAGTATAAAAAATATTAATTAAACTACAATAACATTTAAATAAAAAATATAAAATAACACTGGCATTAAACTCCCAAACTAATTTCATGCATTTAAGCGGAGATCTGATGCGTCGTCACTCTTAACCGCGGTAACAGATTATCTTCAGTGCTGTGTGTGTGTGTGTGTGTGTGTGTGTGTGTGTGTGTGTGTGTGTGTGTGTGTGTGTGTGTGAGTGAGGGCTCACCGTTTCTTCATGAGCAGCACGACGCCGAGGAAGATGATGACGAAGAGCAGTATTCCTGCGATGACTCCTGCGATCTTCACCGTGTGGTCGGTCTGTTTCTCCGGCTCCACCGCGTTCGGTTTGTGCGTCGCTAACCCTGAGGTCAAAGGTCAAACACACGATGGTTTAAAGGTGCAGTGTGTAAGTTTCAGCGCATCTAGTGGTGAGGTTGTGAATTGCACCCAACAGAAGTTACGGTGGCCGACAGGAAGTGATGTCGTCGTCTGAGACAGCAGAGCGTCGCCAGTTAAACAATGAGGTTTCTTTACAAAGATAAATTAAGAAATTAGGTTTACTTAATTATTCAGTAAAATGATATGTTATTGCGAATATAACTGTTACTTGTTCATCATTGTGTCAGTGTTGTATTTGCTGAACTAAGCTTGCTTCCTTGCACGAAGAGCAACATAGTAACGAAACGCGTTTGTTCGTTTAGGGCCACCGTAGAAACATGTCGGCGCATGTCAATGTAAGGAGACCCGCGGTGTGTGTAGAGAGAAACTGCTCATTATAAGCTAATAAACACATAACGCTTCATTAAGGTCTTTATACACCACTGAAAACATAGTTATGTTTATGATACTGCATTTCTGTCAACAGATCCTCCTAAATATTACACACTGCACCTTTAAGGCATTCTCTTAACATTAGCACTAAAACATTATTCATACATCAACAATTTTCTAAAACGTTTCAGTTGGACGTTTATCTAACATTTTTAAAAAGTTACTTCTTGTTTCAGAGAAGATTCAAAAGTATTGTTCCCATAATGAATGGAATGTTGATTTAACGTTTGTATAACCAAGAAGAAACACTTTTAAATCATAACTGTGTTTCAATGGCCTTTTCCTCTATCACATATTCCAGTAATCATCATAAATTAGATATCATTCCAACGCTTATACACTCA
>NW_027508768.1:202500-205000 GCF_051911475.1 Siphateles boraxobius
TCTCTCTCTCTCTTTGTCTCTCTCTTTGTCTCTCTCTCTCTCTCTCTCTTTGTCTCTCTCTCTCTCTCTCTCTCTCTCTCTCTCTCTCTCTCTCTCTCTCTCTCTCTCTCTCTCTCTCTCTTTGTCTCTCTCTTTGTCTCTCTCTCTCTCTCTCTCTCTCTCTCTTTGTCTCTCTCTCTCTCTCTTTGTCTCTTTGCCTCTCTCTCTCTCTCTTTGTCTCTCTCTCTCTCTCTTTGTCCCTCTCTCTCTCTCTCTTTCTCTCTTTGTCTCTCTGTCTCTCTCTTTGTCTCTCTCTCTCTCTCTTTGTCTCTCTGTCTCTCTCGCTCTCTCTCTCTCTCTCTCTCTTTGTCTCTCTGTCTCTCTCTTTGTCTCTCTCTCTCTCTCTTTGTCTCTCTGTCTCTCTCGCTCTCTCTCTCTCTCTCTCTTTGTCTCTCTCTCTCTCTCTCTCTCTCTCTCTTTGTCTCTCTCCCTCTCTCTCTCTCCTTCAGTTTGAGGCGTCACTTTCAGTTACGTCTGATATGTGTGAAAGTCAGTGCAGAAATAAATTCTATGACACTCTTGGAATGATCTGCTCAGCTGCATGATAATACATTACCCTCCTACGGCATGCTGGGTAAAGGTGATCTCTGCCAGCGCTTCAGTTTGGAGATGAAATATCATGTGATGAATTATTTAAGCCAATGAGAGACAGTGAAGGTGAAAGAGGAAGATAATTAGCACCTGACCTCACATTGAGGTCAAAGTTCAGAGGTCAAAGAGCAAATCACAGCCTCACTGGAGGTTTATCCTGATTACAGATGAACGAGAGAGAGAGAGAGAGAGAGAGAGAGAGAGAGAGAGAGAGAGAGGTGTGTGTAAAATGCACTAATAGTCTGGAAATATAAAACTTGTTAACACACTAACAGAAATAATGAGATTTAAAAGCATATGGGAATATAATATGAACAAGTAAAGTATGACGAAAGATGTAGTTTAGTTCCTGTCTCTATGAAGCCCCTCCTTCTGAAAAGCACTCTGTGCTCTGATTGGTCGGCTGGAGCAGTGTGTTGTGATTGGTTGAGCGATTAATCGGTGATTAACCACCAGCTACAGCCATAGACTGTAAAAGAAATATGGGCGTAGTGTGTGTGAAGTCACCCGTAGTGTTTCTGAAAAGCATTTTTGAAGCCCAAAGTGGGCGGAGCCGGCCGTCGCCATCTTGGCCGCGCGTCACTCGCAGATAAACGTAAATGTGCAGCGAGGCGGATTAGCTGAGGAGACGTGACGCTAACAGACAGCAGACAAACGGCTAGCAGTGACATCAGCGGCAATCCACCTGTCACTCAAGTGGCCACACCCCTAATTATGCAGATATTTAAGGCTTAAAGGGTTAGTTTACCAAAAAAATAAAATTCGGTCATTAAATACTCTCTCTCATGTCGTTTCAAACCCGTAAGACCTAAGTTCATCTTCAGAACACAAATGACGATATTTTTGATGAAATCTGAGAGCTTTCTGTCCCTTCTCTTCCATGTCATTCTCCTACGCTTACAATTGGCCGACGCTGGTCATGTGTGTGATGATGATGACCCAAAACTAGCCAATAATGAGCCGACGTTCTTTACTCTATGTCAACAGCGTAGGAGAATGACATGGAAAGGAAGAAATTTTGGAATAAAGTTATTTTAATTTTTTTTTTTGCACACAAAAAGTTTTCTCATCGCTTCATAACATTAAGGTTGAACTGTAGTCAAATGACTATTTTAACGATGTCTTTACTCCCTTTCTGGGCCTTGAAAGTTGCAATGACATTGCTGTCAATGGAGGGACAGAAAGCTCCAGATTTCATCAAAAATATCTTAATTCGTGTTCTGAAGATGAACGAAGGTCTTACGGGTTTGGAACGATATGAGGGAGAGTAATTACTGACAGAATTTACATTTTTGGGTGAACTACTACCTCTTTAATATAATTTAAACGGATGAGTTATAAAAAAAAGTCGTCATGAAGGGCAAAATTAGATATATAGACCAAAACCACTTTTTGCATCAGTCTGAAAACATATTTTTTTCTGCTGTAAAGTTGTGAATATTAACATGGAGGTCTATGGGATTGAGTCTCTTCTGCAACCGGTCTCTAGTGGCCAGTCGATGAACTGCAGTTTAATCACTTCAGTGTTAGAATCAAGAGAGAGACTTGGTTTCAACACACTACAGGCCCCGCCCCTTTATTCTGCGCATTAATTATTATAATGAGGAATATTGTGACGTGTTCGTTCCCGGAAGAAACTCAAGCTACAATGGAGGCGTTTCAGGAGTTCAGAAACACTGACACGGATATAGGGAAGAACTCCTGGAGGGAATTTAATTGTAGAGTGTTACCGACGGTTTTTAACTTCCAAAATGCATCTAGAAGTGCTATAATGTGATCTATATGTGTGTGTGAGGGCTGAAGCAGGTGTGTAATGGGATGAGACCTGCACAGGAACCAATTTCCACATCTGAACCCGGTAATGTCCCTC
>NW_027508768.1:210000-222500 GCF_051911475.1 Siphateles boraxobius
TAAATAATTACAAAAGAGGCATTTAACGTACAGAAAGAGACATTATAAAAAAAAGGCAATAACATTACCTTTTATTATAAATTATGCATTATTAATATTAGTTATAAACCTGTATATAGTTAGTTAGCAGTGTTAAGAGTGCGTAACTCGTTTGTTCCTGTGTAGTTATTCTTTAACGAAGCAACAGTTTTATAAAGTGTAACCATGAACTGTTTTATTAGTGACATCAGCTCTTGGTTAATTACAATCTGATGTCACATGACACTGAGTTTGACCTTTGACCCTAGCAACCTAAAAGACACCGAAGCCCGCCGTAATGACCTCGTCTCCTGAAAACACGGACAAACACAATCACAGACCGAGAGATTAGATCACAATAATCAAATCTTGCTTTTCCTATTTTCCTATTTTGAAGACGAGGTAAAAACACGGTTTGATCAGATTAGATGATTGACTGGCGGTGTAATCCAGCAGAGATTACTGCGGTAAACATCACTGTAATTTACTACGGTACAGTCGAGCGTCAGACCCGACATATCCAATATTAAACCAGCGCTCTGTGATATAATATTCTTATGCTGAAGATGTTACAGCTTTATTAAACCGGCTGAACATTTATAAATATCTGAGATTCAGAGTCAAACATCACAAACATGTCCAGCTTATATTTCATCATTATATAGAGATTTAAATGCAAGGTCGTAAGCTTGTTTTTGACATTGACTATTCATTTAAATTCTTTGTATATTTAGTTCTTTTAAATTAAAGGATTTAAAAGGATTTAAGATAACAAGATAAGAACTAACGTTTATTGTAAAGTATTTGCAATGGTTTTCTTTAAAAATATGCACATATTCACTCTTTATCTTATGGTTAATGTGCGGAGGACGGCTCTGTTCATGTTTTTGTCTTGATACATTCAGTTATGAACTACATGAATTATTTAAATCACCATATTTTCAATTCAAAACGGGGAAATTTGACAAAATATTTGAGTAATTTGCATCACCAGATTTTTCAAGTTAGGTCAACTCATATATATATATATATATATATATTAGTGCTGGACAATGATTAATCCAAAATAACATAATATATGTGTGTGTGCATTATGTATAATTATTTTCAATATATAAATACACACACAAGCATGTATATATTTAAGAAATATTTGCATGCATATACTGTATACATATATATAAATAACATATTTTTCTTAAATATATACATGCATGTGTGTTTATATATACAAAATAATTAAAATACATTAAATAATAAATCATAATGAAGTGCAGCAAAGCAATATCAACAATGTCAAATATTGAACCGTGTTTAAATGTGTCTAAAGTCACCATGAAATCAAAAAGAGTGATTTTGCAGGGTTTATTATGAATGCTTTATCAGTGCACATTATTATTGTGTTAACTTCATGTTCCTGGTAATCTCGAATCAGAATAAGTTCCTCTTGCAGCATCTCTCTCTTCTCTGATGATGTGGGCGGGGCTATAACCTGTCACTCACATGAGATCAGCCAATAGCAAACCACAACCATCCAATCAGTTCCTCACAGACACAATCAAGCCCCGCCCACATTTATTCTTGTTCCAGAAGCGTTTCACTCAGAAAAACAAGCACAGTTTCTGCTTCATGCTTTAAATGTCATAAAAAAACAAATGCAGAATTCTTAATTTACAGAATTCAAATCTATAAAGTGTTATTTTTGGTTTGATTTGTGGCTGAAATGTTCTTGGACACGTTCACCTGAGCGCGTGTGGCGTTTACTAACGAGGGTCGGAGAGTGTGTGTTCAGCGCGGGGACGTTCAGGGGCCGATGTGACACCGGCAGGAGAAACACATGAAAGCGGTTCAGGGCACGGCTCTGAACACACACACACACACACACTTTGTTCTCCGCTTCAAAGACTGACGCTCACTCGGAGGAATCCACAAACAATACAGCAGGAAAAATACCATCAAAACAGCCAGCTGAGAACAGACACACACTCTCGCTTCACATTCACATGCACTGTACAATACCACTGTAATGATAACTGTAAAAATGCTACGGTTAACCAATTAAATCTGCTATATGAAAAACTATAATAGATCTATTCATGCAATTTTACAGTAAAATACTGTTAAATGTACCGTTTTTTTTGGGAAATCATCTTAAAGTAGCGGCTGGAGTGGATATTTGTTTTAATGACACTACAAGTTTGATTAAACCATCAGCATATGAGGAGAATATTGTAAAAACATTAAAAAAATGAGCAAAGAACAAAACACTAAACTTGGTTGAACTTAATCTGAAAAAATTCTATAAATAAAAGTCAAACTACAGCTACAGGTTTTATTTTACTATGCGAAAATAAAACCTTATGCAATTTTGCATTCAAAATTTGTACAAAACTATGTTGAAAATTTGGTTTTATTGCGTTATTATCACAAAATAAATTATTCTCACGTTTGTTGCTTTTTTTATTGCTACTTGTACATTTTTTTAAGTGTTTTATCTGCAGGAGTGACATGTGACCTTGGACCACAAAATCAGTCAAATGGGTCGTTTATTTATTTGATTTATTTAGTGCAAAAAAACTAAACATTGAGAAAATGCATTTATGTTCGTGATATTGCTGCATCCACTCACAAAAATATATGTTTTTATATATTTACGGTAGGAAATTTACAAAATATCTTCATGGAACATGATCTTTATTTAATATCCTAATGATTTTTGGCATAAAAGAAAAATCGATAATGTATTGTTGGCTATTGCCACAAATATACAGTACCTGTGTGACTTGTGACTGGTTTTGTGGTCCAGGGACACAAATATATAAATGTATGATTATTATTGTTTGTACCTGACAGGAGCTCCGCGGCTCTGGGCCGGTTTCAGCACAACCGTGACGCTGCTGTCCGTCTGGTTCAGAGGCGACTCCTGATCGTACGCCGGCATCGACGGAGCTGCAAACACACACACACACACACACACACACACACACACACACACACACACACACACACACACACACACACACACACACACACACACACACACACACAAGTGATTTGAAACAGCAACTCAAATCACTAGAGTTGTCATGCAAGAACAGGTTTTCCTGCTTGAATGTTGATTTTTTTCCTCATATTCTCCATTGTTGCGGCTCCTCTCTTCCCAGTCTGTCAGTAACGCTCTGTTTACTTCCTGTCTCTATGAAGCCCCTCCTCCTGAAAAGCACACTGTGCTCTGATTGGTCGGCTGGATCAGTGTGTTGTGATTGGTCGAGCGCTTCGAGTGTGTTTGGGAAATGTCCCGCCCCTTACCATAACCGCCAGTTTAACACACTACTAACTAACTCAACTTATAATTATTAAAATTATAATGAGGAATATTGTGACGTGTTCGTTCCCGGAAGAAACTCAAGATACAGTGGAGGCGTTTCATGATCAAACAGCAGATGAACATGGAAAACAGCACAACTCAAATTTGTAGTTTCAATGAACTCAAACTTTTAACCATCTGGTGCTCTACAGTCATTTTTTATTGAAAATTTTACGAAACTTGGTAAAGGTTTTGGCACTTGCTGTGTGAACAAAAAAAATGCAAAGACATGATTGAACATGTTTAATGGTCCTGTAAAAAATAGTCACCCTTGTGCTCCTCGCGGTCAGAAATGAGCGCATTGGTAATGAATGGGAGATGAATTTCCTCTAGTGGAAGCGTTCGGTACTGCAGTCGAGGAACATCTCACTGAAAGATCATTTACTGAGATATCAAGCTCAAATTTTGAACACAACTTTTTTTTGAGTTTTGAGTAAAACAGGTTTTTGAAAATATATATTTCATATAAAAATTGAAACTAGTATTTTTGTGCAATTTTCATAACAATAAACTTTTTTTTTTAAACTTTTTTTAAAGTCAGTTTTTACAACTGTTTTCACTACAGCAATAATTTGCCAAGTGTCGTCTTTGAAAAGAGATCAAACTTCCGTCTGTCGCTCTAAAGCATTCAAGATTTACAACAGTTTAAGTTGAAAATTGATTTTCAGGTCTATGCTCAGCAATGCGAATAAATGGATTATAAATACAGCGTAGATATAATTAAGTACCAAAAAATCCCCTAAAAATACAAAATTATTAATTAAAAACATTACCGAAATAAAATATACTACAATCATTGAAATACAAATAAAAAAAATCAGCAATTTTTGACCAACACACGAAGAGTGGCAACCAGTTAAGTTGAACCAACACTCTTTTGTTACTCCAGTGTAGGATTGGGATTGTTTCAGATAAATGAACTGACCTGAGATCTTGGTTGTGGCCTGTGTGACGGCGGGCGGCCCGAAGCCTTTAGCGGTGCTCGCTCTGAGGGTGAAGGAGTACGTGGAGCCGGGATAAAGACCCAGGAACACATGGCTGGTTTCATTCCCCATCTTCACCACCTTCCCGCTCTGGTTAGACAGATCCAGCACTGGGTCGAAGGAGCTGACGGCTTTATAGGAGATCTGGGAACACAAGCATGCATGTTAGTAGGGCTGCCTCCTGAAGTCCACTAATCGTCAGTCGAGTAGGCTTAGTCGACCACAATTTTATTAGTCGTTTAGTCGCAGAAAAAAAAAACTGCAGCGAACTCACACAGGCTGTGATGGACAAATCGTTAACGGCAGGGAATCCAATCGTTATCATTCATCGACCTCAAAATGGCATATCACTTGATACACGCAACTAGCAGCAACTTTACAAGTCGCTCTAATACTAACCTAGATAAATGTGCGCTATTATTAGTGTTAGTGTGGAGACGCTCTTACTGCATGGCATACCAAATCGATCTCACGGCAATTCGTACGAATTTTACGAGGTGGGTAATTCGTACGAATTCATACGACCTCACTCGTACGAATTAGTAAGATTTTTGCTAAATCGTACATATTTTACGAGTTGCCCAATTCGTATGAATTCGTACGAATGACCTACACCTGACCCCGCCCCTAAACCTAACCATCACGTGGGTTTAGACAAATCGCACAAATTCATATGAGTGAGGTCGTACGAATTAGCCACCTTTTAATCCCTTGTACAAATTCGTACGAATTGGTCGTGAGATAGACATACAGGCGCCGCCGCATTTAACTGAAAATACTCCGTCATTTTTGGTCATACAGATACGAGTAATGCAAACTGTAAAGGGTCTGCTTTTATTGCTGTAAATCACAATAACGGCAAACATGCTTTTGTAAAATAATGAACACAATCAGGATGCGCTTTCTGCCTCTCGGTCTCAGTGAACTGGAACGCAACTGAAACTCAGCGTATAATTGCTTCACAGACATGAGAAATATATCTATAGAAACCTTGAAATGTCTACATTTAAATAAACAGATTCAAATGGAACATAAATATTCTCAGATTATATAATCCGTATGAGACGTACATATAGGCGGAGATGAGGAGTCAGCATCGTGACTTAATCTCTGCAGCCCAAAACACTGAAAACATTACCAATAAATTATTAAAATGTTTATAATAAAGTCTCATTCTGTTTTTTTCACAAAACACTCATTATCATTGAATTTAAATTTGTGCGCTGATTAGACCATACATATATCATATAGGCAATTAAAGGCGCATTATTATGATTGATGGCTTAATAATATAACACACGATTAGTCGATTAATTGCTTAAATTAATGAATACTAGTCGACTAGAAAAATCTTTAGTCGAGGGCAGTGCTACATGTTAGCATCACTATAATGAATTCCAGCGTCGAACAAAACAAATGATTCCACTCTATTTCTGAAATGCTTCAAGGCCCTTTTCAATTATCAGCCAGCAATAAATAAATAAAGAAATCAATAACAACATCCGCGCTTGTGACGGATCAGAGCAGGGAAAAGGTGGGAAAGTGTTTTGCTTCTTGTATTTGTAGGGGTTTGTTCATTACACTGAAGATGAGCGGCATTAATGAAGTGGCGCATTCGAGACACTTTTTGATATCAGGATTTTCTGCTCGTTTTCATAAACTCTATTAGCTATTAGATTCATATCATTCCATGGAGCGAGAGACTGTGAACATCCGACTGACGTCATCCAGAGCCGTGGATCGGATGGGAAAGGAGAATCTGAGGACGGGAAATCTCACTGGAAATATACAAGAGCAGAATGTCTGGAATCAGAGAGAGAGAGAGCGAGAGAGCGAGAGGAAAAAGAAAGGAAAGGAAGAATCAGGTTCCCTTGATAAGAGGAAAAAAAGCCCAAACTGTCCTTTTGAAATCACGGCCCGTCAGAGAGTCTCAGTTTGAACTCTTTGATACTGTCAAATCAAAGGCTGGACGCCACGACGGGCTCACGGACAATTGAGTCTACGGTTATTCCCGTCTGACTATATGATCTGTAGCGCACACACACACAATGGTCTGAAACACACACACAGACACACATGTATGTTAGACCCTTTACCGACTAAGCCATTGAAAGAGATGCTTCCAGAGGTCGTAGATCCTCTTCTCAACACCATTCATTCATCTACATCATTAGGATACATACCAATACATTTTAAGATGGATATTATTTAGCTGATTCTTAAAAAAAACGCAACTTGATCCTACAGAATTAGTCAATTACAGGCCGATCTCGAATCTACCTTTTCTGTCAAAGATACTAGAAAAGGCAGTATCTTCACAACTATGTTATATTTTTTAGAAAGAAATGGTATCTGTGAGGATTTCCAGTCAGGATTTAGACCGCACCATAGCACCGAGACAGCTCTCATTAGAGTCACAAATGATTTGCTCTTATCATCCGATCGTGGTTGTATCTCTCTATTAGTGTTACTTGATCTTAGTGCTGCATTTGACACTATCGACCACAACATTCTTTTAAATAGACTCGAAAATGATGTTGGCATTAGTGGAATTGCACTAGCATGGTTTAAATCATATTTATCTGACCGCTATCAGTTTGTAGCAGTAAATGAAGAGATGTCTTATCGATCACAAGTTCAGTATGGCGTACCACAAGGCTCAGTACTAGGACCGCTGCTGTTCACTCTGTACATGCTACCCTTGGGAGATATTGGAAAACATGGTGCTAGTTTTCACTGTTAAGTTGACGATACACTGAAAAAAAATTAGTATTTTTGTCTTTTCTTACCTAGTATCTTTGTCTTGTTTCCAGTCCAAAAATATAATATCTTTTTTTATAATAAGCATTTACAACGTAAAATTACATAAGATATCTTGTTTTCTGATGAAAAGTGAGTCCAAGCAAAATTATCTGTAAATGGCTTCTATTATCTAGTAAATGCTTCTTGATTTAACACTCTGGTGCTCTTCGGTAAAAAACTTTCTTCATCGGAATGGTACGAAACTTGGTAAAGGTTTTGGCACTTGCTGTGTGAACACAGAAAAATCTGAATATATAAAATAATATATAAAAAAATTATTCGAACAGGTTAAATGGTCCTGTAAAAAATAGTCACACTTGTGCTCCTCACGGTCAAAAACTAGCGCATTGGAAATTAATGGGAGACGAATTTCCTCTAGTGGAAGAGTTCGGTACTGCAGCCGAACAACATCTCACTGAAAGATCATTTACTGAGATATCAGGCTCAGATTTTGGACACACTTTGATTTACTCACAGTTTTAGAGGGAAACAGGTTTTTGAAAATCTATATTTCATATAAAAATTGAAAATAGTATTTTTGCACATTCTTCATAACAATAAACGTAAAATAGTGTAACTTTTTTTATAATAGAAAATTATAAAATTTTTATAATAATTTTTTTTATAACTTCACTTTTTAAAACTTTTTTCACTACAGCAATAATCTGCCAAGTGTCGTCTTTGAAAAGCGATCAAACTTATGTCTGTCGCTCTTAAGCATTCGAGATTTACCACAAGTTGGAAATCAAATTTTCAGGTCAATGCTCAAAAAGTGAATAAATGGATTATAAATACAACGTAAATATAATTTAGTACCATAAAATCCCCTCAAAATACAAAATGTATTTATTTATTTTTTATTTAACCTTTATTTATCCAGGTAAACTGTTTGAGAACCACTTCTCATTTACAAACGTGACCTGGCCAAGAGGCTACAGAAATAAATAGAAATATACTGTACAACTGTACGTAGTCATACACATGACAAATAGAACAAGCGATTAAAATAAGAGAGGCAGACAGTAAAGAGAAAAAAACGAATATAAATGAATAAAGTGCTTAAGTAAGTGTATATAAATATGCTTCAGGATTGTTAGAACTTGAAATAAAAAACATTATCAAACTAAAATATAGTACATCCATTTCATTGAAATAAAAATTCATATGCGTCATTTTTTTCCGACCCGCGAAGAGCACCAGAGGGGAATTTTTAGATATATGGACTGGAAACAAAACAATACTAGTAAGTAAGAAAAACATTTTTTGCCGTGTACACAGTTCTATATTTCTTTGCGGCCTGAAGAAACACACCCGTTCACGCAACTTCAGCCAGGAGTTTGATTGACAGGCGATCTGACCAATCATAACGCAGATATTATCTTCAAACCAGACAGAGTTAGTAGATTAACGTTGGTGGACTTGAACTTGAAAAATGGTGTGTTGACATCTTAAAGCATACCTTCTGATGTTCATTCATGATTATATTGTGCTGTAACTAGTAGTAAAGAGGAAGAGATGATTGGTTCACATGTCGCTTCAGTGATCTGTCACCACACATTAAAGAGCCACAAAACTGTATTGAATTTTAATTTCTTAAAAAATGACAAGATTTGAAAGTTGATACTTTAAAAACGTTCGCCAGTGCGTCGGCGCACTGAAGCGTTTTTTTTTTTTTATTTAGTTCAAATTTACTATCAGATTTAATGTTATACCTTGTCAGTGATAATGTGTAGGTTCACCTCATACTGAGTGATGATGCCGAAGGTCTGAGCCGGTTCTCTCCACTTCAGCAGGATCTTCTCCTCGTACACACTGGCCTGGATAGAATCCAGAGGAACGTCACCCGGCACTGACAGGAAGTGATATCATAACGGATCAGAACACAGCAACAGCAACAGCTCTTCACATGCATACGATGTTCTGTAGCTGTAATATTTTGTTATATCTAAGATACCGTCACACATTGACACACACACACACACACACACACACACACACACACACACACACACACACACACACACACACACACACACACACACACACACACACACACACACACACACACACACACACACACACACACACACACACACACACACACACAATCATCAATATTTGACAGCTAATAAGGAAAACATTATGTCTCAAGCTGACCGCCTTTTTCTGAAAGGTTAAATCGGTATGAATAAGTGACTGTGATTTATTATTATTATTATTATATAAAAGTCACTGGTTTCAAGCCATAAATGCAAGGGAACACACAAAATCCCCTCAGATGCTGTTCATCTCCTCCTTCAAACACGCGTGTGTGTCTGTGAGAGATTATTACTCATTTGTTTATCGTTTCAGGATACTCTCGCAGGAACGTTCCTCAAGTCTGTCTCACTTGACACCGACTCTGAACGAGAACAAAGAGCGCGTGTGTGTTTAACATCCAGTCGAGATGCGGCCCAGGTGTCTAATTATTTATAAAGGTTGCCGATCTCAGGAAACAAAAAAAAATCATGTTTATTCCATCAGAAGAGCTCTGCTAATGGGGGACGCAATTAGACATTCAAGCTAAATGTCAGCGCTTCACCGTACTGGAAGAAATTCACCCTCAGGAACATGAGAAATAAGATGAAAATGATCCAATGGAGCATTTGAGCAGCTCACTCACTCCAGTACCTGATATAATGGGCTGTTCATAGAAATACAGTGACTATATACCGTAGTACTAAAGACACTGTGCTGGGGAACTTAAAGGTTCTTCAGTTGTTTCTCAGATACAGCAAAATAACTCATTTCTATTCAAGAAGAAGCTTGTCTCCGGTTATTCAGTTATATGGTTCTTTGTGGATAAATAATGTTCTTTATGTTTCAGAGGTTCTTCGGATCAGTGTTTTTTGAGACACAGATGCTAAAGCTCTAGAGGATAAAAGATCTAAAGATCTAGAATTCTACAAAGATCTCAAAAAGGTCTAGAGAATAAACAGTTCTAGTGGGACTTAAAACATCAGGAATATATCTGGCTCATATTTTGGTGAATTTTGAAGAATGTTTGTAACCAAATTGTTTTTGATATAAACTATAAAAAACTAAAATAAAAACTAAAATAAAAATAATGGCCGTTGTAGCCTTTTTATGTGTAATAAATTCAATGTAGGCCTTTATATATATATATATATAGAGAGAGAGAGAGAGAGAGAGAGAGAGAGAGAGAGAGAGATCATATTTGTAACTATATATTCAGATTTACATATAATTATTTCATGTTTGGCCCACCATATTACACACACACACACACACACACACACACACACACACACACACACACACACACACAGACACACACATAACACATCCTCAGAGTTACTGTATAACTACTGTATATATTCGGATTTACATTCATATATTCAGAGTTATAACTATATTATTCAGGATTTAGGTTTATATTTTCAGATTTGTAACTATATATTCAGTTATAACTATATGTTCGGATTTATATTTATATATTCAGATTTGTAACTATATATTCAGATTTGTAACTATATATTCAGAGATATAACTATAAATTCAGAGATATAACTATATATTCAGATTTATACTTATATATTCAGAGTTGTAAGTATAACTATATATTCAGACTTATAACTACATATTCGGATTTATGTGTATATATTCAGATTTGTAACTATATATTCGGATTAACATATAATTATTTAATGTTTGGCCCCCCATATTATACAAACACACACACACATATATATATATATATATATATATATATAGTTTATGCCAGTTCTCGCTCACCATCTTCATCGGTCTGCACGTGTATCTCGGGACTCTCCTTGACTCCCTCTCGGTTGCGCAGGACCATTCTGACGCTGAGATTGGTGAAGGGCGTGAGGTTGTGTATGGTGTGTTGAGGAGTGGAGCTCGACGACACCTCCCTGCTCTCCTCCTTCGCTCCGGCTCCGGCTCGGGTTCGGGACCGGTACTGCACCGTCAGACTGTAGTTGTGACAGCGCGTCACGTTGTAGCCAAACGGCTCCCAGCGAACCGTCACCTGACGAGACTTGATGTCCACCACTTTCAGCTGTCGAGGCCCGTGCATCGGCTCTGAGGGAGAACACACACACCGTTAGTGTCTTACTGTGAAGCACACACACTGTTAGTATCTTACTGTGAGTCAGGGCAGACGGCGTCTCAAACACACACACACACGCACAATCAAACACACGCACACTCAAACACACACACACACACACACACACACACACACACACACACACACACACACACACACACACACACACACACACACACACAGAAACCCTGATCCCGTTTCTCCGGGTCTGGAAGTCATATCCGCCACTCGAGGATCAAAGCATCAATCAGACGAGAAGAGCAGATCAAAGAGTCTCAGACTCCATCTAATACAGCGTCACATGATCACAGCGTATCGAGAACAGATGAGGGTCACATGATCACAGTGTATCGAGAACAGGTGAGGGTCACATGATCACAGTGTATCGAGAACAGGTGAGGGTCACATGATCACAGTGTATCGAGAACAGATGAGGGTCACATGATCACAGCGTATCGAGAACAGATGAGGGTCACATGATCACAGCGTATCGAGAACAGATGAGGGTCACATGATCACAGCGTATCGAGAACAGGTGAGGGTCACATGATCACAGCGTATCGAGAACAGGTGAGGGTCACATGATCACAGTGTATCGAGAACAGGTGAGGGTCACATGATCACAGCATATCGAGAACAGATGAGGGTCACATGATCACAGTGTATCGAGAACAGGTGAGGGTCACATGATCACAGTGTATCGAGAACAGGTGAGGGTCACATGATCACAGTGTATCGAGAACAGGTGAGGGTCACATGATCACAGCGTATCGAGAACAGGTGAGGGTCACATGATCACAGTGTATCGAGAACAGGTGAGGGTCACATGATCACAGCGTATCGAGAACAGGTGAGGGTCACATGATCACAGCGTATCGAGAACAGATGAGGGTCACATGATCACAGCGTATCGAGAACAGATGAGGGTCACATGATCACAGCGTATCGAGAACAGATGAGGGTCACATGATCACAGCGTATCGAGAACAGATGAGGGTCACATGATCACAGCGTATCGAGAACAGGTGAGGGTCACATGATCACAGTGTATCGAGAACAAATGAGGGTCACATGATCACAGTGTATCGAGAACAGATGAGGGTCACATGATCACAGCGTATCGAGAACAGATGAGGGTCACATGATCACAGCGTATCGAGAACAGATGAGGGTCACATGATCACAGTGTATCGAGAAC
>NW_027508768.1:235000-252500 GCF_051911475.1 Siphateles boraxobius
TTAATCTACATTAATTCCAAGATTACAATGAGATCTAGATTAAAAAAAAAAATCTATGCCCACCTCTAATATATATATAAGTGTAATATATGTAAGTGTAATGTATAAGTGAAATATATATATAAATGTAATTTATAGCGTAATATATATATATATATATATATATATATATATATATATATAAGTGTAATTTATAGTGTAAAATATATATAAGTGTAATATATATATATATATATATATATATAAGTGTAATATATATATATATATATATAAGTGTAATTTATAGTGTAATATATATATAAGTGTAATATGTATATATAAGTGTTATATATATATATATATATATATATATATATATATATTAGGCATGTGCCGGTATCAAATTTTCATGCTGCGATTAATTGATTGAGCTTTTATCACGGTATACGGTATTATCACGATATTTTAATTGCACAAGACAAACAGACGGATTGGGGGTATCTAAAAAAAACTTGCATCACAATGTGTAATTGTGATTGTCAAAACATTAATTTTATTTTTTAGTGACAACATGTTATAATGTTTACATGGTTACTGAGGCTACTGTTTGTATTATTGCTTAACACAATTTTCATGATTTCAATTAAATTCTTGGATTTAATTTCAATCTTGATTCAATATTGACTCATTTGGATAAATATTAGGTAGGCTACAGTAGATAGCCTGCATTTAAATGTTTCTCAAGAAAAAAATATATCTCACATAATGCTGTAAACATACAGAGAGAAATTAAATATAATGCATACAATATAAATATAATAATAATATAAATATAAAAATGTAATATGCCGTAATTTTCATTATAATAACAATTATATAATGACAAGTAAACATATATTAAAATAATATAGTGCACATATTTAGCAAAATACTCCTCTCTATAGCTATTTTCTTATAGTCAACTAACATTAAATGGCTTTCCTGAGGTAAATGTAACGTTCTGTGACATAATTGTTCTCCTGCAGTGTTATTGACCTCTTTCCGTGGTTGAAAAACACTGATTGATCGAAAGTACGTACCTTTCGGTGGGTTGTACTGTATCTTTAATAAAAAGTAACAGATGATCGGTTTACTTGAACTGAGGCGCGCGATCTGTCACGTTATTTACAAGCACCAAAACAGTATTTATTGTCTGAATTTCGTTATAAAACCTGAGAGCTGATATTTTTTCATATCAAAAGTAACCTGCTCTGTCTAGTCTGTCGGTGTCAGTGTCCTCTTTTGCTCCGCGATTTTTCTCTGGGTGAGAAAATGGATGTGTGGCGCGAGACCGTGTGAAAGTGTCAATTGCGTGAGTCTCAAGCTGCTGAATGCGTGAGAGTTGGCAGCCATGCGGGGGATAAATAGTCGGCAGCGTTCCTCCTTCCGCCGTGCTTCTTTTCCATGTGAGGATTGTTTACATTAGACTAGAGTGCGCACTGCATGCACACAGTGCTTATACATGTGATGTGGGGATTGTTTACATCAAAGTGCACATGTGTTTTGCGCAGCATATACGCATTGTTTTTTAAGCGGTTGATGGAAAATAAGCTGATGCGCGTTCTAAAAATCTAAATTCGGATCTATTATTTTTCACGGTATTTCGAAGTCCCCGCGATAACAATATCGTGCATATTCATTACCGCGATTTATCGCATTACCGAATACCGGCACATGTCTAATATATATATATATGTAATTTATAGTGTAATATATATATATAAGTGTAATATATATATAAGTGTAATTTATAGCGTATATATATATATAAGTGTCATTTATAGTGTAATATATATATAAGTGTGATATATATATATAAGTGTCATTTATAGTATAATATATATGTGTAATATATAAGTGTAATATATAAGTGCAATATATATATATATATATATATATATATATATATATATATAAGTGTAATATATATATAAGTTTAATTTATAGTGAAATATATATAAGTGTAATATATAAGTGTAATATATATATAAGTGTAATATATAAGTGTAATATATAAGTGTAATATATATATATAAGTGTAATATATATATATATATATATAAGTGTAATATACATATATAAGTGTAATATATATATATATATATATATATATAAGTGTAATATATATATATATATATATATATATATATAAGTGTAATATATATATATAAGTGTAATATATAAGTGTAATATATAAGTGTAATATATAAGTGTAATATATATATATAAGTGTAATATATAAGTGTAATATATATATATAAGTGTAATATATAAGTGTAACATATAAGTGTAATATATAAGTGTAATATATATATATAAGTGTAATATATAAGTGTAATATATATATATATATATATATATATAAGTGTAATATATAAGTGAAATATATATATATATATAAGTGTAATATATATATATATATATATATAAGTGTAATATATATATATATAAGTGTAATATATAAGTGTAATATATATATATATAAGTGTAATATATAAGTGTAATATATATATATATATATATATATAAGTGTAATATATAAGTGTGATCGGAGAAATATGTGAACTGATATCTCAGACACACACTAATCAAACGGACCTCTGGATGAAGCGTTTCCGATAAAGTAAAAAACAACAACAAAAAAACTAAATGTAAAAATTTACGGTCAAAAATGACCAGGATCAAATTGATCAAAAGTGACATTTATAACGGCACAAAAGATTCTATTTCAAATAAACGCTGTTCTTTTGACTTGTGCGCGTTATCTTCCGAAGCGGATCTTCACTGAAAATCAAATGTATTGAGAACTTTTGTGAAAGTCAAACGGGTCTGAGAACGACATGAGGGAGATTAAACGACAGAATGATCATTTCTGTCCGTTCCACAGAATAATTGAGTGTTTCTGAGGTTTTATCTCATGAAACATGTTTTCTCTGTGTGACGCAGCGTGGGGCGTCCGACACTGCATACATTATGACTGACTGATGGAGAGAGAGATGATTTTACAAACAGCCTGCAAAGTGCTGAAGCAGATTTTTATGTTATTTATTTAATTTCTCCCGCAACTTAAAAAAATAAAAGGAGACAAACAGTCAGGAGTGAATTTATCTTCATTAGCAGTGAAGCTCATCTGCTTCCACTCAGCTGCCATTACAGATGATGAATGACATCAGAAACACGAGAGATGAAAGAGGAAAAGAAGGGAAAATGAAGGAAAGGTTTCATATAGAAACTTAAATGGTAAATTTATAGAACTTTTTAGAGGTTCCATCATGGGATCATTTTATGCATTTATTTAAATGTATTGATTTAGTTTTAATTCATTTTTAATTTTAATTAAGTTCTATGAATCAAACAACTCGTAAACATATCAATAGGACATATCAATATCAATAAATATTATAAACAGGAAAAAAATTAATAACCCATTAAACATGAAAGAATTATGCAATTATTGAAGACATTTTTGGCATGAAGTGTTCTTTAACCCTCGAGCGTCAATTAAAAAGAGTAACACCCAGGACGAAAATGTGCATTTCCAAAAACTGTCGTAAAAATGCGAGCACGAACTTAAGTTTTAAAGATTTTAAATTTTAACGAAGACACTTGATAGATTATTGTTGAAGTAAATACAGTTTATAAAGTGAAACCAAAATACATTATAGAGTTTTAAGTTTATGAAAATGATTTATTTATTCATTATTTTATATACAACACATATTTTATGAAACATATTGAACTCTAAAATAACTAAAAAACGACTTTGATATCTAAAACAATGATGTTTCAGTGAGAGTGTGTTCGCGCGCAGAATCAGATTTTACCCATTAGATGCAGCAACACACACACACACACACACACACACACACACACACACACACACACACACACACACACACACACACACACACACACACACACACACACACTATAATATGCAGAAGCAGAAAACAGGAATAAAGCCAGATTTTGATTTATAGGCCAAACCTGAGAAAATGGCACCATCTGGTCAAAATTAAAAAAAATATTAATTTTGAAGCCTTGCTAACAGAATGAAAGCTTATTAACAAAGGTTGCGTCGTTTAATAGTTAAGTGGCCCTGGGATTAAAAATTGCAGTTTTAATGGGTTTCTATGGGGACTTTTTGTCCTTAAGGTTCTGGGTGGAACTATTTTGTGTTATTAGAGTCAAATAGATTTTTTAAAGGAAATGAGAGTGAAATAGTAAAATTCCAATAAAAATACACACCTGTACCAAAATTTATGCAGTTTGGATTAACACAAGCAAAATTATTTAAAAAAAACCCTGAAAATATAATTTTTTCCATATGGTCGCACAACAGTTAAATTCAGTTCATAGCCCTAAAATATATACAGGTCCTTCTAAAAAAAATTAGCATATTGTGATAAAGTTCATTATTTTCCATAATGTAATGATAAAAATGTAACTTTCGTATATATTTTAGATTCATTGCACACCAACTGAAATATTTCAGGTCTTTTATTGTTTTAATACTGATGATGTTGGCATACAGCTCATGAAAACCCAAAATTCCTATCTCAAAAAATTAGCATATTTCCTCCGACCAATAAAATAAGTGTTTTTAATACAAAAAATAGTCAACCTTCAAATAATTATGTTCAGTTATGCACTCAATACTTGGTCGGGAATCCTTTCGCAGAAATGACTGCTTCAATGCGGCGTGGCATGGAGGCAATCAGCCTGTGGCACTGCTGAGGTGTTATGGAGGCCCAGGATGCTTCGATAGCGGCCTTAAGCTCATCCAGAGTGTTGGGTCTTGCGTCTCTCAACTTTCTCTTCACAATATCCCACAGATTCTCTATGGGGTTCAGGTCAGGAGAGTTGGCAGGCCAATTGAGCACAGTAATACCATGGTCAGTAAACCATTTACCAGTGGTTTTGGCACTGTGAGCAGGTGCCAGGTCGTGCTGAAAAATGAAATCTTCATCTCCATAAAGCTTTTCAGCAGATGGAAGCATGAAGTGCTCCAAAATCTCCTGATAGCTAGCTGCATTGACCCTGCCCTTGATAAAACACAGTGGACCAACACCAGCAGCTGACATGGCACCCCAGACCATCACTGACTGTGGGTACTTGACACTGGACTTCAGGCATTTTGGCATTTCCTTCTCCCCAGTCTTCCTCCAGACTCTGGCACCTTGATTTCCGAATGACATGCAAAACTGAGCAACAGTCCAGTGCTGCTTCTCTGTAGCCCAGGTCAGGCGCTTCTGCCGCTGTTTCTGGTTCAAAAGTGGCTTGACCTGGGGAATGCGGCACCTGTAGCCCATTTCCTGCACGCGCCTGTGCACGGTGGCTCTGGATGTTTCTACTCCAGACTCAGTCCACTGCTTCCGCAGGTCCCCCAAGGTCTGGAATCGGTCCTTCTCCACAATCTTCCTCAGGGTCCGGTCACCTCTTCTCGTTGTGCAGCGTTTTTTGCTACACTTTTTCCTTCCCACAGACTTCCCACTGAGGTGCCTTGATACAGCACTCTGGGAACAGCCTATTTGTTCAGAAATTTCTTTCTGTGTCTTACCCTCTTGCTTGAGGGTGTCAATGATGGCCTTCTGGACAGCAGTCAGGTCGGCAGTCTTACCCATGATTGCGGTTTTGAGTAATGAAACAGGCTGGGAGTTTTTAAAAGCCTCAGGAATCTTTTGCAGGTGTTTAGAGTTAATTAGTTGATTCAGATGATTAGGTTAATAGCTCGTTTAGAGACCCTTTTCATGATATGCTAATTTTTTGAGATAGGAATTTTGGGTTTTCATGAGCTGTATGCCAAAATCATCAGTATTAAAACAATAAAAGACCTGAAATATTTCAGTTGGTGTGCAATGAATCTAAAATATATGAAAGTTTAATTTTTATCATTACATTATGGAAAATAATGAACTTTATCACAATATGCTAATTTTTTGAGAAGGACCTGTATAACCACAGTTAAGTGTATAGAAAAAAGAAAACTACATGAAAATAATAAAATAAAAAGAAAGACCAGAGATTAAGAATGTTAAAAAAATAGAGAAAAGATTGAATAAGAAAGAAAACAAATGAAACAAAATCAGGTTTGAATGACGATTTTTTGAGTTTGATGATTTAATGTCAAATAATGTCTAAAATCCTCATGTGAGCCTGAATGAATCGATGCTTTAGATCTAAACTAGAGTTTCCACGTGTTTACGGTTGTTTACATGATGACAATAGTGTGGTTAAACAGTGAAACATCTGCTCACAGCTGGAGCTTCAAATGAGCTTGAGATAGACAGCAGAAACTCTTCTTAAATAAACACACATGAATAAACTCTTTCTGTGGAAGAATGTCCTTGAGATCCACAATATGAGCCGCTCCTCCTACACTTTCCTTCCTCACAAACACAATCGCACAAAAGAATGGCGGATTGGCGCGGCCTTGCGCGGGTCACGACCGGAGACAGAACATCATGCAGATGTTCCTCTGACTGGAGAAATATCAATGCGAACCAACAGACTCTCTATAAAAGCTCTTGAAGAGTAAAAACACGCCTCGCGTTTAGAGGAACGTCTTTGTGAAGCACACGAAACAACAACGCCGAGATAAGCCTGAATAATTCACTTTCAAGGGTACGACTCGTTTTTCTCTGTACGTTTGTTTTTCTTTGTCACTGGAGTTCCATTAAACTCAGCAAAGAGAGAACAAAGACACGAGAGACTGAGGAGAAATCACTCACTTAACAATCTCCCTCCAGTGTGTGTGTGTGTGTGTGTGTGTGTGTGTGTGTGAGTGTGTGTGCGAGTGTGTGTGTGTGTGTGTGTGTGTGTGTCTGTGTGTGTGTGTGTGTGTGTGTGTGTGTGTGTGTGTGTGTGTGTGTGTCTGTGTGTGCGAGTGAGTGTGTGTGTGTCAGTGAGTGAGTGAGTGAGTGAGTGAGTGTGTGTGCGAGTGAGTGAGTGAGTGAGTGAGTGAGTGTGTGTGTGTCAGTGAGTGAGTGAGTGAGTGAGTGTGTGTGTGTCAGTGAGTGAGTGAGTGAGTGAGTGAGTGTGTGTGCGAGTGAGTGAGTGAGTGAGTGTGTGTGTGTGTGTGTGTGTGTGTGTGTGTGTGTGTGTGTGTGTGTGCGAGTGTGTGTGTGTGTGTGTGTGTGTGTGTGTGTGTGTGTGTGTGTGTGTGTGTGTCTGTGTGTGCGAGTGAGTGTGTGTGTGTCAGTGAGTGAGTGAGTGAGTGAGTGAGTGTGTGTGCGAGTGAGTGAGTGAGTGAGTGAGTGTGACTGTGTGTGTGTGTGCGAGTGAGTGAGTGAGTGAGTGAGTGAGTGTGACTGTGTGTGTGTGTGCGAGTGAGTGAGTGAGTGAGTGAGTGAGTGAGTGTGTGTGTGCGAGTGAGTGAGTGAGTGAGTGAGTGAGTGTGACTGTGTGTGTGTGTGTGTGTGTGTGTGTGTGTGTGTGTGTGAGAGAGTGTGTGTGTGTGTATGTGTTTATGTGAGTGTGTGTCTGTGAGAGTGAGTAACTGTGTGAGTGTGTGTGTGTGTGTGTGTGTGTGTGTGTGTGTGTCTGTGTGTGTGTGTCTGTGTGTTTGCGTGTGTGTGTGTGTGTGCAACTGTGTGTGTGAGAGTGAGTGTGTGTGTTTGTGTGTGTGTGTGAGAGAGAGTGAGTGAGTGTGTGCGAGTAAATGTGAATGTGTTTGTGTGTGTGTGTGTATGTGAGAGTGAGTGAGTGAGTGTGTGTGGGAATGAGTGACTGTGTATGTGTGCGAGTGAGTGAGTGTGTGTGTTTGTGTGTGTGTGTGAGAGAGAGTGAGTGAGTGTGTGTGTGCGAGTAAGTGTGAATGTGTTTGTGTGTGTATGTGAGAGTGAGTGTGTGTGCGAATGAGTGACTGTGTATGTGTGCGAGTGAGTGAGTGTGTGTGTGAGTGAGTGAGTGAGTGAGTGAGTGAGTGTGACTGTGTGTGTACGTGTGTACGTATGTGCGTGTGTGTGTGTGTGTGTGAGAGTGTGTGTGTGCGAGTGAGTGAGTGTGTGTGTGAGTGAGTGAGTGAGTGAGTGAGTGAGTGAGTGTGACTGTGTGTGTGTGTGTGTGTGTGTGTGTGTGTGTGAGTGTGTGTACGTATGTGCGTGTGTGTGTCTGTGTGTGTGTGTGTGTGTGTGTGTGTGTGTGTGTGTGTGTGTGTGTGTGTGCGAGTGAGTGACTGAGTGTGTGTGTGTGCGAGTGAGTGAGTGTGTGCGACTGTGTGTGTGAGTGAGTGAGGGAGTGTAACGCTGTGTGTGTGTGTGTGTGTGTGTGCGTATGTGTTTATGTGAGTGTGTGTCTGTGAGAGTGAGTAACTGTGTGAGTAAGTGTGTGTGTGTGTGTGTGTGTGTGTGTGTGTGTGTGTGTGTGTGTGTGTGTGTGTGTGTGTGAGAGTGCGTGTGCGACTGTGTGTGTGAGAGTGAGTGTGTTTGTGTGTGCGAGACTGTGTGTGAAAGTGAGTGAGTGAGTGTGTGTACGTGTGTGTGTGTGTGTGTGTGTGTGTGTGTGTGTGTGTGTGTGTGTGTGTGTGTGTGTGCGTATGTGTTTATGTGAGTGTGTATCTGTGAGAGTGAGTAACTGTGTGAGTAAGTGTGTGTGTGTGTGTGTGTGTGTTGTTCCTTGCATGTGTTTTTAGTGGTTAACGTTTGCATGTACTTTGTTTTGAGTGTCTCTCTGTTGGTGATGCTTCAGAAACATTAAGTGACTCATAATTTACCCAAAAATTAAACATGAATCATTAGATTATTGTTTCTAAAAGATGTTTGCAATATCAGGAACCGCATATAGTCTCATCTGAGATTCCTGATGATCACATGATCTCTCCATCTTCCCACTAACTTCTGTTTGCAGGAAAACCTTCATCAGCATCTTCACATTCAGATTCACACACACACACACACACACACACACACACACACACACACACACACACACACACACACACACACACACACACACACACGTACTCACTCACTCACACACACACTCACTCACTCGCACACACACACACTCTCACACACACACACACACACACACACACACACACACACACACACACACACACACACACACACACACACACACACACACACACACACACACACACACACAGGACATTTAATTTTATATTTCAAATATTATTACAACATTATTTTTCTGTTATCTCTGTAAAGCTGCTATGAAAACATCTGTATTGAAAAAAGCACTATATAAAAAGGTGACTTGACACACACACACATACACACACACACACACACACCCTAAAGGCCTGGTGTGAAGGCCAGAGACACAGACTCATCCATCGCCATCAGCTCTGCAGAAATGAGAAACAGCGAATCCTTCAGCAGGTCAGAGCAGCCTCCAGTTGTCCATCGCTCACACACACACACACACACACACACACACACACACACACACACACACACACACACAGAGAGCGTCAGGTACGAGAGGACACTGAACTCAAACATCAACATCACCAACAGTCTTCAAGTGCAGATGGAAATATCGCAGTTTTAAGATATACAAGCAAAGTTGCATTACAATGAAATAAAGCAGTGTGTGTCTAATTTGGTAGATCAAGATCGAAAAATACTTGAAAATATTTATTTCCAAGAAAGAGAAGCAAAGCTGCATGAAATATAAAGAGAAGTTTTCAAATATTGACTTTTGTCTCACTGCCCTGGCACATTTATTCAATATTTTTTAAGTATAAACAAGTTAAAAACCACTGATATACTGCATGAGATATAAAACAGGACCTATGCCTTTCTACAGAGTCTTGATGTTGTTTTCAGGCTCTACTAGAACAGGTTTTCCTGCTTGAATGTTGATTATTTTCCTCATATTCTCCATTGTTGCGGCTCCTCTCTTCCCAGTCTGTCAGTAACGCTCTGTTTACTTCCTGTCTCTTTGAAGCCCCTCCTCCTGAAAAGCACACTGTGCTCTGATTGGTCGGCTGGATCAGTGTGTTGTGATTGGTCGAGCGCTTCGAGTGTGTTTGGGAAATGTCCCGCCCCTTACCATAACCGCCAGTTTAACACACTACTAACTAACTCAACCAGGCCCCGCCCCTTTATTCTGCGTATGAATTATTATAATGAGGAATATTGTGACGTGTTCGTTCCCGGAAGAAACTCAAGAGACAATGGAGGCGTTTCAGGGAGTCAAGTCGTACTGGGATAATTCAAGCAAAAATTATAATTCTTTCATAATTTTCTCCGATATGAAAACTTAACCCATAATTCTTTATATTTGAAAGCCGATAACTGATATATTAGCCGATAAACTTTTGTATAATTTTTAAGAGTATGATTAAAAAAAAGTCTCACCATTAACAGCCATGACCCAAACACACAATTCTCATTATAATTTTATGTAGCCGATATGACACATGTTGCACTTTACTATATTTTTCTTTTTGAAGTGATTACAATCATATTTAAGCAGTTCATAACCATCATGTTGAACAGTGCGCATCTGAAGAGTCTCAGCTGAAGGAAATAATACATTATTTATCTGCTTTAATATATCAGCCAAATTTCACATCAGGCCGATAAAGATAACATTAAACATGAGCATATATCAGCCGATACTGATATAGTGGACGATATATCGTGCATCACTAATAAAAGAAGATATTTTGAAGAATGTCGGCAGCCAAACTGTTTTGGTTCCCATTGATTCCCATTGATTCCCATTATACAGACAAACACTGTAAAACAATTCTTTTCTAACTTAGTATTTTTGTCTTGTTTCCAGTCCAAATATCAAAAAATTCTTAAATCAAGATGTATTTACTAGATGAGTAAAATGACATGAGATATTATGTCCTGTTTTCTGGGGGAATTAATCAAAATTAAGTGAGTTGATGCTTAAAAAAAAGCTAAATTATCTCCCAATGTTGTAATTAAAATAATGTTAATTCAAAAAGAAACAAGATTATATTTCTGACCTTATTGGGAGATCATTTTGCTTCTTTTAAGCAAAAACTTCCCCAGAAAACAAGACTTAATATCTTATGTCATTTTTTTACTTTAGTAAATGCATCTTGATTTAAGAAATGTTTTGATACAATTTAAACATATATATAAAAATAACAAAACTTCACAAATGACAGAACTCCAGAGAAAACACAACATTTGGACTGGAAACAAGACAAAAATACTCAATTAGAAAAGCATTTTTTGGCAATTTAAACAAAATATCTTCTTGTTTACAGAATAAAGAAATGAGAGGGAGTAAATAATGGATGGAAAAACCCCTTTAAAAACCCTCTGATGATCTTTGCGTGGCGGTCAAAAATGACCGAAGGTTTTTATTTGTTTATAATGTACTGTATTCTAGTTTGATGATTTTTTAAAATTTAATAATACGTATTTTTAGGGTATTTTATCATACTACATGATATTTACGCAGTAGTTATAATTCATTTATTCACATTTTGAGCACAGACCTGAAAATTAAATGTCCAACATAAACTGTAGTAAATCTTATGTTTGATCTCTTTTGAAAGACGACACTTGGCAGATTATTGCTGAAGCGAAAAAAGTTGAATAAAGTGAACTTAGAAAAAAGTTACAGATTTTCACGTTGATTGTTATGTAAAATGTTTCGATTCAATTTTTATATGAAATTTATATTTCAAAAACACATTTACTCTAAAACTGCCAGAAAATCAAAGCAATAAATCTAAACAAGTTGTGTTCCACATGTGAGGCTGATATCTCAGTAAATGCTCTTTCAGTGAGATGTAGTTCGACTGCAGTACCGAACGCTTCCACTAGAGGAAACTCATTCATTTCCAATGCGCTCGTTTCTGACCGCGAGGAGCACAAGTGTGAATATTTCATTCAGGACCATTTAACCTGTTCAAATCATATCCATGTTTTTTTTGTATATTCATACGCAAGTGCCAAAACCTTTACCAAGTTTCGTACCATTCCGATGAAGTAAAAAAAAAAAGTTTTTTTTTTCACTCAAAAACGAGGAAGAGCAGCATAGGGTTTTAACAGTATATCACGCAGTGTTTCTTACACCAGACTCAACATCCATCAGTCGATCGGGTTTACCTGCACATTTGGTGCGTGCTCTCAGCGGGGGCCCCGGGGCCCCGGTTCCTCCATCCAGGGGCCGCGTCAGCAACACGCTGATCTCGTACTCAGTGTCGGGGTCCAGGTGGCCGATCTTGTGTGAGGTTTTGTCGACGGGCTGCAGGTCGTACATGGAGCCGGAGACGGTGCGGTACTCCACCTCGCGGCTCACGATCGGCCCGTCTCCGTTGATGGAGTTAGCGTTGAGCTGGATCCACAGATACGTGGCTCCCACCGCCATCAGCTGAGGAGGAGCGATGGGGACCGGCGGCTCTAGGGGACGAACAACACATTCAGTGTTAAAGGGGTCCTATAATGCGCTATTTACAAGGTGTAAAATAGGTCTCTGTTGTCCCCAGAGTGTGTGTGTGTGTGTGTGAAGTTTTAGCTCAAAATACCCCATAGATATTTTGTATAGCATGTTAAAAATTTCACTTTTTGAGGGTGAGCAAAAACGCGCCGTTTTTTTATGTGTGTGTCCCTTTAAATGCAAATGAGCTACAAGAGCTGGCGTTTGTGTGTGTGTGTGTTTGAGTGTGTGTGAGTGTGTGTGTGTGTGTGTGTGTGTGTGTGTGTGTGTGTGTGTGTGTGTGTGTGTGTGTGTGTGTGTGTGTGTGTGTGTGTTAGCAGCTATGATTACCTCTCACACACACACACTGAACATTTCAACAACTTTTAGCCTTTTATGTTCAAACTGGAGTCAGAAAGATGGAGAGACTCTAGAAGTGACGACATGTAGAAGCAACAGGACATTTCTGAACGCTTAGTAGATGAATTTATGTATCTGATGTGTAGATAACTATCTTCTAGTCACTGATTAGCATATGCTGTCATGATAATCTATAAATCGTGTTCCTGGAGGCGGGGTTTATGTAAATTTTAGGGTCAGTGATGTCACTGACCGTTGTAGTTCCTACCAGCCGTTTGTTGTAGTCCTTAAAAAGTGATTTCTGTAAAAGTAAATCTCTCCCTTTGAACTTTGAGCGTCGTAACTTTGCAGATGTTGTTTATGCTCAAACACCAACATTACACACTAACTAAAGTTTAAAAAGTTACATCATAATCAACAACCCTTTAATAAGAGTGGGAAACAGTCTGTGTGTGTCATTTTATATGATCCATTAAAAAAAATGATCACACACCGTGTAAATAAAAATAAATAAAATATAAAGCTTCGGTGACCACATTCAAACTGCCTCCGGCTACCGATCACAACAAACGCTTGCGTCTGAAATTAAACACATTTACAGTGTGCGAGAGTTTGGGATACGAGCATTGATGAACACATCAACACTGATCCTCTACAGCGTCTCAGTCCTCCGGCGAATAAAGACACAGAATAAAACATTATCGTTCATATTTACAGCATATTCACTCAGGAATCACTCGAGAGGAGAAATGAAGAAGCTCAGCGTCAGGGGCGGAGTGGCAGTCGGGAGTGTCGGGGCTTTTCCCGGTGGGCCGGTAGTGTGTTCCCGGTAGTGTTTTCCCGGTAGTGTTTTCCCGGTAGTGTTTTCCCGGTAGTGTTTTCCCAGTAGTGTTTTCCCGGTAGTGTTTTCCCGGTAGTGTTTTCCCGGTAGTGTGTTCCCGGTAGTGTTTTCCCGGTAGTGTTTTCCCGGTAGTGTTTTCCCGGTAGTGTTTTCCCGGTAGTGTGTTCCCGGTAGTGTTTTCCCGGTAGTGTTTTCCCGGTAGTGTTTTCCCGGTAGTGTTTTCCCGGTAGTGTTTTCCCGGTAGTGTTTTCACGGTAGTGTTTTCACGGTAGTGTTTTCCCGGTAGTGTTTTCCCGGTAGTGTGTTCCCGGTAGTGTTTTCCCGGTAGTGTTTTCCCGGTAGTGTGTTCCCGGTAGTGTTTTCCCGGTAGTGTGTTCCCGGTAGTGTTTTCCCAGTAGTGTGTTCCCGGTAGTGTGTTCCCGGTAGTGTTTTCCCGGTAGTGTTTTCCCGGTAGTGTTTTCCCGGTTGTGTTTTCCCGGTAGTGTTTTCCCGGTAGTGTTTTCCCGGTAGTGTTTTCCCGGTTGTGTTTTCCCGGTAGTGTTTTCCCGGTAGTGTTTTCCCGGAAGTGTTTTCCCGGTAGTGTTTTCCCGGTAGTGTTTCGAGCCGGATCTGATAATAGTTACATTGCAAGGGCTTAGCAAGACCATCCGCGGCCCGCTGGTCAAACTGTGCAGCCTCTCTGCTCAACCCGTAAATAAATCCATCGATCCGCAAAGTTTGTTTGAGTTCTTAAATAGTCTAGCGCAGGGGTCTCCAACCTTTTTTCATTTTTAGAGCTACTTTTTTTTAAAGATAGTGACGAGAGCTACTCATGTAATACAATGCTTAAATCTCTTAAATAATGTCCAGTGTTGTGCAAGTTACTTCCAAACTGTAATACATTATACATTACTTGTTACTGTAATTTAAAAGAAATTCATTACCTTACAATATTACTGTCTCAGAATTGTAATGCGTTACATTACGCGTGTATTACTTTTGAGATACTTTCACCAAAATAACTATACAGTAGTAGAACTTAACATTCTGATGTTGTAACGATATGCGATATAAAACACTCAGATCCACGAACCGGCAGAATCGCGACACACACCTTCCAACTCCAAGAGTTATCCTTCCCGTCCAGATCCAATGCTATCACATCTTTAAATTACTATTAGTATTATTTGTAGTATTAACTGAACATGTAATATAGTCAAATATTACTGAAAATTGATTAGTAATGCCTTACACTACTGCGTTACAGCAAAAAGTAATATGTTACTGTAATGGATTACTTTTGTAACGCGTTACTCCCAACACTGATAATGTCTCATAACTCTCATATTAACAACTATCTAAACTGTTTTAGACCTAAAAGAGCTTTTGTAGGCCTATATATGTCACCCTTAAATGTCAGATAAAAGAACAGAATCAGAGATAAAAAAAATGTATAGAAAATTGTACTTTGCATATTATTCTGTAAAAACACAATTATAGTTGATTTTATAGTGCATCTTAACTAGAGATGAAATGGCATGAAAATTTCATTTCATGATTATAGTGACCAAAATGATCACGGTTATCACAGAATCCTGTTCAAAAGGTACTAATACTACACAATAAAGTCAATTCAACAAGTTTTATGTCGAAAACCAGCAAATAACAAATATAATTAGCATTAATATGCACTTTTCGTTTACATGAACATTCAAATAACAACATTAAAAATGATGGCCAGATTTTAAAGGAGTGTCTTGCGACATGTTATCTACTAACATGTACAAGTTCAAATAAACTTTTGACAAAAAAAGATTTATAAAAAGAAACCTCGCATATTTCAGCCTTTAACTCTTCGGGGTCGCCGATCACGCCGGCGTGATCAAGTTACATGACCAGTTCAAGACGTCGAAGCATAAAAACAAAGTTATGTTGAGCGCTGCCGTCCACTTCAGTCGAAAGTGCTGGCTTGAAATTCTATTTTACTTTTTGTTTTGTGTTGATAGACCAAGTAAAAACGGAGATATGATCATTTAAACTTTATATAAAAAAATACTGAAGAACGCAAGAGTGGATGAACGCAAAAAGAACGTAAAAGAACGCAAGATGGGATGCGACAGGCGTTGCATTTATTCTAATAACTTCGTCGGTTTTTGTCATAAAACAAAACGGAGAAAAATGTGTGAATCTGCTGACTCTGCTCTTCAGGATGCGCGTTTGAGGGAATGGAGGAGGAGCCAACTGAGCAAACAAGCGAAACTGAAAGGCAGAGGATTTTACGAAGTTGATAAAGAGAGACATATATACGTTATATATAGAGAGAGAGATTATTGCTAGTTTTTGGAAGAGTTTGAGTAGATTTTGAGAGTAGTTTAGGAGTAGTGTAGATAGTTTAGGTAGTTTAGGAGTAGTTTAGGAGTAGATTTAGATAAACTGTTTTGAGGAGAGGCACAGATAAAAAATAAAAATAAAAAAACACCTGATATTTGTTGTAAATAGTTGTATGTATAATTTGATTTTGTGTTCATTTTACCTTTTCTATGGTATATTTGCAGTATAGAGGAACCCCTCTTACTCAAGGAATGAAAGCCCTGTAATGTAGATATCTGTGTAATTGTACATGAAGTGTTTTGTAGAGTTTATAAGCAAAAAAGAAAAGAAAAAACGCCTATTGCCACACCTGCTTTTTGCTGCATATAGTTTGATTTGATCTTAATTTTACCTTTTTTATGTTGTATTTGCACTATTTGGTAACCCTCATACTCTGGGAAGGCAAGGCCTTAAATATAGCTCTCTGTATAATTGTGTGCACAACATTTTTTTAAAGTGGCTAAGCTAAAAAGAAAAAGAAAAGCCTATGGCTACACCCACTTTTTTTTGTAAATCATATTTTTTTGTATATAGCTTGATTATATCTGAATTGTACCTGTATATGTTGACATTTACAACTTGTGTTTACATGTTAAACCTTTTAAAATGCTTCATTGAGCATGTTTGTGTTTTTTGTAGTAGAAAAGCTATAATTTTTCTATTCGGATTTTGTGTTTTTTGTGTGATTTTGGGTCCAGTATGTTGATAGAGTACATCAAAGTGAAAAACTCATTGTCTGGTCATATAGGTGATGTTGTGCTGAAAAAACATTATATCAAACATTGGTATGCTAAACATTTGTTTATGTTGCAAAATTTAAAAGTAAAATAAAAGTACTCAAAAACGGCCAAAATAGCCCAAGACTCCGAAGGGTTAAATCATTTTATAAAAAGAATGAGTCAAAAAAGATAAATTACTGACGTTTACAATGCACATTAGCTTATCTTTAATAGTAAAATTCGGTCTGATTTCCCCGTGGCGTCTGTCGTTGCTATGCAACCATGCACTGCGCTCTCCACAACGACAAAGTTTTAATGGATTTTTTCATCTCGCTGCGCCTGGAAAAAATGAGTGAAATAATGATTTGAAATAACGAACTTGAGCGCGCAACAGGCGTGTTGGAGACCCCTGGGCTAGCGGTAGAGCTTTTGCCAAGCGTGTCAGAGGTTACGGGTTCTAATCCGCACTCGTTTAGTTTTTTTTTTCTCTCATCAAAACTGAATATATTCATCAGTGGTTACAGTATATCAAGCAGGGACACGTTTGTGTGCATTTTATTTTGTGATTTCACCGGAATGAATACAGTCTCCACAACGGCGATAGATTGAAGCGCGCGCACGAGTGAAAACTGCCCAGATAGCACAAGTCTATTTGATGTGATTTTTACATCTGGAAGACGTATTTTTAAGAGTGTTTGCTCATCTGCAATACGTCTATAGGACGTTTCCTGTCAGATGTCAAATAGACGTTTAAAAGATGTCGGTTTAACATGCATTCTAAATCATTACATCTTAAAGACATCTTCTAAACGTCTATTTGACATCTGACAGGAAA
>NW_027508768.1:262500-267500 GCF_051911475.1 Siphateles boraxobius
GACTGAGCAGCCCTATTCAGGATCGCACTGCTCACCTCTGTCGTGAGGAAAGGGTTAGAAAAGGTACCCTAAACATTGTCTGCTTCAAAACATCCTGGCCAGCCTACCGCAGCTGGCGGGATCCCATACTTGCGGTCGAAAAACAAATAAAATGAAAAAGACCAAAGTGATACCACTCATTGTTGGCGCCTGGAATGTGCGCACACTGATGGATACATTCGGATCAAAAAGACCTGAGAGACGCACCGCCCTCGTGGGCAGAGAGCTAGCCAGATATAATGTGGATGTTGCTGCCCTTAGTGAGACCCGACTGGCCGATACTGGACAAGTGACTGAAGTGGGTGCAGGTTATACATTCTTTTGGAGTGGACGAGGCCAGGAGGAGAGACGTGATGCTGGTGTTGGTTTTGCAGTAAAAAATCACCTGGTCAACCAACTGGCAAGCCAACCCAAGGGGATAAACGACCGTTTAATGACTTTACAGCTCCACCTATTTGGTAAAAAGGCGGCCACCATCATCAGTGCCTATGCCCCTACCATGACGAACTCTGACGAGATCAAAACCAAGTTCTATAATGACCTGGAAGTCATTATTGCTGCTACAGCCAGCTCGGACAAACTCCTGATACTGGGTGATTTCAACGCCAGAGTTGGAAGTGACCATCAATCATGGAATGGAGTCATTGGTGCACATGGTATTGGAAAATGTAACAGCAACGGTCTTCTACTGCTGCAAACATGCTCTGAATTTGACCTGCTCATCACCAACACGATATTCCAGCTACCAAAGCGCAAGAAAACTTCATGGATGCATCCTCGTTCACACCACTGGCACTTGATTGACTATGTCATCGTGAGGAGAAGCGATCGGCACGATGTCAGGGTGACCAAGGCAATGTGTGGTGCTGAATGTTGGACTGACCATCGTCTCATTATCTCCAAATTAAACATCCGGATTAAGCCTAGCAGACGCCCACAAGGACAAAGACGTGTTAAGCGTCTTAACATTACTCGCCTACAACAGGAAAATACCAGACTGGCCTTTGTTGAGGCTTTAGACCATCACCTGGAGTCTCTAAGCTTTGAGCATACAGACGCTGAGGCAGGTTGGACTGCTCTCAAGACCGTACTGCATTCTACAGCCCTTGAATCACTTGGTGTTCCATTACGTACACATCAAGACTGGTTTGATGAGAACGATGCAGAAATCCGAGCACTCCTTGACGAAAAACATCGCCTGCATAAAGCATATCTGAATGACAGCAGCTCAAGTTTAAAGAAAACTGCCTTCCTCAACATTCGCAGGATTGTTCAGCAGAGACTCAGAGTCATGCAAGATGCCTGGCTGTGCGCAAAAGCTGAGGAGATTCAATCTTACGCTGACAGTAACAACACCAAGTGCCTCTATTATGCACTCAAGCAGGTCTATGGTCCGCAACACTCAGGAACTTCATCTCTCCTGAACTTAGATGGAACACTCCTTACGGAGAAGGACAAAATACTTGAAAGGTGGGTCGAACACTACAGCGCGGTCCTCAATCGGCCATCATGCATAAATGAGGAGGCAATTGCGAGATTGCCTCAAGTTGAAATAAACCAGTCCTTGGCTGTTCTACCATCCACTGAGGAAACCAGCAGAGCCATAACACTTCTTTCATCAGGCAAAGCTCCAGGGTCCGATGCCATTCCAGCAGAAATCTACAAGGCTGGAGGGCCTCGCTTAGTCGAGAAACTGACCGATCTCTTCCAGGCCATGTGGAAATTAGAAGCTGTTCCTAAGGAGTTCAAGGATACTACTATAATCAATCTATATAAAAGGAAAGGCAATCGGCAGGACTGTGACAACCATAGAGGCATTTCCATACTATCAGTCGCTGGCAAAATCTTGGCAAGAATCCTTCTGAACCGCCTAATTGTTCACCTAGACCAGGGTCTGCTACCTGAGAGTCAGTGTGGCTTCAGAAAAGACCGCGGAACCACTGACATGGTATTTACTGCTCGCCAGTTACAGGAGAAATGCCAAGAACAAAATGTTGATCTATATATGGCTTTCGTTGATCTAACAAAAGCATTCGACACAGTCAGCCGGGAGGGCCTATGGAAAATCATGTCCAAGTATGGGTGTCCAGACAAGTTCATTGGCATTGTGCGCAATCTCCATGATGGCATGATGGCCAGCGTCAGAGATCAGCAAGAACTCTCTGATCCGTTCCCAATCACAAGCGGGGTGAAGCAAGGCTGCGTTTTAGCGCCAACGCTCTTCAGCATGGTGTTTTCTGCCATGCTGCAAGATTCATTCCACAATCACAACACTGGGATTAACACCATCTACCGTTTTGATGGCGGGCTATTCAATCTGCGGAGGATGCAAGCCAAAACTAGAGTGGAGGAAGTCACTGTTCGGGAACTCTTGTTTGCTGATGACTGTGCTCTGGCTGCTGGCTCAAATAAAGATCTACAGGACAGTATGGACCACCTCTCCTCAGCTTGCAACAACTTCGGCCTAACAATTAGCACAAAGAAGACTGAAGTCTTATACCAACCTGCTCCTGGTAAACCCTATACTGAGCCAACCATCTTTGTGAATGGGCAAAAGCTTTCAGCCGTTGACAAGTTTACTTACCTTGGTAGTACACTGTCTCGTGCTGTGCACATAGATGATGAAGTTAACATCAGGATTGTCAAGGCCAGTGCAGCCTTTGGACGTCTACGTGACTCAGTATGGGAAAGGACTGGCATCAAGCAGGAGACAAAATTGAAGGTCTACCGGGCTGTTGTTTTGCCAACTCTTCTTTATGGGTGCGAAGCTTGGACAGTCTACCAGCGCCATGCCAAAAAATTGAATCATATCCACTTGAGCTGTCTGAGGAAACTGCTGAGGATCAAGTGGCAAGACAGAATTCCTGACACGGAAGTCCTCAGCAAGGCAAATATCCCCAGCATCTACACCATGCTTGCGAAGGAACAGCTTAGATGGACTGGTCACGTGACTAGAATGTCTAACGTGAGACTTCCAAAACAAGTTTTATTTGGCGAGCTGAAAAAAGGCAAGCGAGCACAAGGTGGCCCCAAAAAGCGCTACAAGGACACTCTTAAAGTTTCCTTGAAGAGTTTTGGACTCGACCTGAAAAGCTGGGAATCCCTAGCACAGGACCGATCTGCCTGGAGTAGAAAAGTCCAGGACGGTGCAATCCTCTGTGAGAGCAGGAGAAGCTCCTGTGCTATCTTGAAGAGGCAGCAGCGCAAAGTTACCAAGAAAGAACAAGTGGATGCACTTCAGAGTTCTACATCCTTCCTGACCTGTCCAGTGTGCCACAGGGAATTCCGGGCTCGGATTGGCCTCTTTAGCCATCTGCGCACTCATCAAAACCCAACAAAATGACAAACGTGCCATGGTCATCATCAATTTTTGATGGACGAACAAGAAGAAGAAGTGTGTGTGTCTGTGTGTGTGTGTGTGTGTGTGTGTGTCTGACCTGCAGCCAGAGGTTAAAGTTGTCTCTCCACTCTCCGTTGACGGTGCAGTGAAAGGTTGCTGTTTGTCCAGCGTTCACTTCAACGCCTTTGATATGGAGGAAGTGCGGCGTATTCACTGAAAGCAGAATAACACACACACACACACACACACACACAATAAATAAAACACGCTCTAGAGTTTCAAAAGAGCCACGAGACTAAAACAGCTCCTGCAATCTCTTCTATTGAACATGTCTACACACAAAAAGCAAAAGACTAAATCAAACGACACGAACGAGATCTTTGAGCTATGAGATGTTCTTTCTCAGAAATAGAGTTTCACAAGAGACCTCCAATACGTCTCAAATTCTGCTGAAATTTGACAAAAATCAAAGTTTCCAATCAAAAGTCAGAATATTGAGAATATCAGATGATCTGAGTATTTTATAGCACACAATGATGTTGTTCCTCAGTGTTTCTGTCCTGTTTTCCAGCACAAATATCGAAACATTCTTAAATCAAGATTCATTTACTGGAGAACAAGCAGAATAACTGAAGAATTTTTTTAAAATTAAAATTAAGTGAGTTTGTGCTTAAAATAAGAACAAATATCTGCCAATGGGGTCAGAATAATAAACTTGTTTTTTCTTTGAATGAAGTTTATTTTTCTGACTGCATTGGCAGATATTTGTTCTCATAACACTTCATTTTAATGCATTTTTCAAGACCTTGATCTCTTCAACTGTGCCAAAATATAACAAGATGTTTTATTACAGATATCAATAACACCTTCTCAACCTCCTTATTTTTCAGAACGAGTAAAAAAAAAAATCATTATTGGTTTCTTATTTAATCTGCCCACAGCTAATAATATTCCCCTAAATCACTAACCTTAACTCTATTGATTTAAGTTGCGGCGTGTTCTCATTAGTCTCTAACAACAAAGCGCACTCATATCTGGGTCAATATGCATTTAAAACCAAAAGCATCTGTGAGATGAAAGTTCATTTAAATGAAGTTAGGACGTCTAGCGTTGGAGGACCGTGACCTTGAATCGAACGACACAGAGACTCTGCTAATTTAATCTCAGTCTCTTTGCATTCTTCTTCCTCGCGCTCTTCAATATTTCATCAGTCGCATCTGAAGTGAAGCACCTTTATTGCCAATCTTTCTCTTATGGTTATTATAATAGTGTTATGATGATAGCTAGACCTCCCGCTGTCAGAGAAGAGCTACCATCTGCGTTCATGGAGAGCAAACCATGATGTCATGTTGATATTGACCTCTGATTAGTAGTTATGTTCTGCATACTGCATTCATATAGTCTATAATACACATGATGTCTTTTTAAATTAACTCTATGGTGCTGTTTGGTCATTATTGAGCGAAAAATTGTACGTTTATTCTTTATTTTTATTATTCATCGAAACTTGGTAAAGGTTTTGGCACTTGCTGTGTGAACACACAAAAGAAAATCATGGACACGATTCGAAAAGGTTAAATGGTTGTAAACAATTGGAATTGGAATTGCATTGGAAATGAAT
>NW_027508768.1:270000-280000 GCF_051911475.1 Siphateles boraxobius
TGGGCTAAACTTGTTAAATCATGGGCGTATGGGATCATCATTAGCGGTCATTAAAGGCCCCCTGAAATCAAAATACGTTTTTGTAGCTTTTAGTATGAATATGTCAGCCTTAAGGTTATGAATAAGATGGTGTGTTCCAAAACAATGACAAAATTCGCATTTAGGAGATATAACCATTCACAACTTACAATCTCTTACACTGTAAAATTTACTTAATTTTCTTTGGCAAGTTTTTGCATGAATATTTTTCAAGTAAATTTCCCATATGGAATTAAGTAAACTCAACTTAACGAGAGTTTATAAAAGAAAATAAGTAATTTAAAATTTGCTTGTAAAAGGTTGAGTAATAACTATTTAGTAGAAGTTTTCTTTGCAATACATTTCACTCGAACAATATAACATTGAATTAAACCACACTTTTAAAGTTTATGCTTTACTTAGAAACATCAAAGTAATTAATACAATAGTTTAGTGTCAATGTCTACATTTCAGAAATCAAGCGTCAGGTGTAGGAAGAGATCTCAATACTTGGTAGATAATACACATGACGGTAACATTTCATGGATCATTTTTTTGTGTTTGAATGTGTCATTTTGAGTAGAAAATTAACTCCAAATGTCACAAAATGACAAGTTACTAATCCTAACAACAAAAGCAATGATAAAACAGTGTAAATACAGCTGGAAAACAGTGAAAAAACAACCTCATTAATTATTCAAGACCCAGTGCATGATGGGAACACCATTTAATAACGTTGATATTTACACTTTCATTTATACACGATTGAATTGAGTGTTAATATAGATTTTCCTTCTTTTTTTTAATTCTTACCTGAACTAACTTTTTCAAGTAAATTACTGTTTTTTTCTGTAGTATTTACTTCACCACAAAATCAATTTTATCAGTGCACTTCCGTTAAAATGGATGACATCACCGCTTCTCATCACATCTTCTGTCCAATCAAATGCTCTCTAGAATCTGAAGCTCCGCCCCCTCTGCTATAAACACCACCTGACCAAAGCGAGAGCTCACGCGTCAACATGGGTCTGAGACTCGTGTTCTGTTGCTCAAACGCTCGAGTTTTATTCCTTTACCAACGTTGGTTAAGAATGAAATGTGACCATGGACCACAAAACCAGTCACAAGAGTACATTTGTGTAAATTGAGATTTATGTATAATTTGAAACCTGAATAAATAAGCTTTCCATTGATGTATGGTTTGTTAGGATAGGACAATATTTGGCCGAGTTATTTTTGAAAATCTGGAATCTGAAGGTGCAAAAAAATGTAAACATTTGCATTGCATTTATGTTCGTGGTTTTGCTGCATCCAATCACAAAAATACATATTTTTTAGATATTTACAGTAGGATAGTTACAAAATATCTTCATGGAACATGATCTTTACTTAATATCCTAATGATATTTCGCATGAAAGAAAAATTTATCATTTTGACCCACACAATGTACTGTTGGTTATTGCCAAAAATATACCGTGCGACTTGTGACTGGTTTTGTGAGTTAAAAATGGCTAGAATTTAACAATTAAATCCCGCGTATCATCAGCGCTCGGATTCGCTTCCATGGTGCTGTCAATCAGTGAGGGAAACTAAACGCTATTGGCTATTTGAAAAGTGGGAGGAGCCATTCAATAGCTTCCTGTTTCAATGGAAATTACGAAGAGGAGGAAACACCATTCGCGCTGGTCATTAAAACACCATTTGGCTTTAGTGATTGGGCTAAACTTGTTAAATCAGCGGGCGAACGGGATCGGGCTCCAAGGGTGCTCACGGTGAATCGGCTGTCTGTCAGATTGCAGGTTTTATAGACGTGGTAAATCACGTCTCTATCAGAGAGATGCTGCGGCAGCATGTGCTAAATCTGCTCGGTTTATACAGCCAAACAATTCAACTCGACAGCCAGACTCTGGGGGTCAGGGCTAAAGACGGCAGAGTGAAGGATTCTGGGATGCATGCTCTTTGCTAAGCTTTCTATTATGATGCATATTCAGTGTTTTGACAGGCGTCCCTTGAGCCGGTTCTGCAACGTCACGGTCACACCGACCTGGACCGGCTGTTGACCGACAGACTCGGGTTCTTGAAAATATGATGTGGAAAAGCAGCTTGAATTAAATATACGGTTATATATAATCTGACATCGGCACACACATTTGGATTAACTTGATTAAAAACCTTTAATCACTCCCTTTCAAACTTGAGAGACACACTGCAAAAAATGCTTTTCTTATTGAGTATTTTTGTCTTGTTTCCAGTCCAAATATCAAACATTTCTTAAATCAAGATGCATTTACTAAAGTAGAAAAATGACATAAGATATTAAGTCTTGTTTTCTGGGGAAATAAATAAAAATGAAGTGAGTTTTTGCTTTAAACAAGCAAAATGATCTGCCAATAGGGTCAGAAATATAATCTTGTTTATTTTTGAATTAACATTATTTTAATTACCCCATTGGCACATAATTTTGCTTTTGTTAAGCATCAACTCTTAATGTTGATTAATTCCCCCAGAAAACAGGACATAATATCTCATGTCAGTTTACTTATCTAGTAAATGCATCTTGATTTAAGAATTTTTTGATATTTGGACTGGAAACAAGACAAAAATACTAAGTTAGAAAAGCAGTGTATTTTGAAGAACATTTTTTCTGTATATAATGCATTTCAATGGGGTCCGATGTTGAAAGTCTTCCACTGAAGAAAGTCAGGCTGGTTTGGTAAATGATGACAGATGATCGTTTTTAAAACTAACTAATCTGTTTCACTAACATTAAGTAGACGAGAAATAATGACTTCTTCAAATTTTTCAGGTTTCACAGGGACTGAACTGCAGTTTAATAATAATAACTAACATATATAACATATATATATATATATAATATAAGTTTGACAGAGGAACACACGCTCAGATGAAGGACAGGAATGACACGCTTCCTTTAGGAACTGGGTGCGGTTCTCCAAACATCCCATAATATCACACAGCTCTGCCAGCGCTCTCTCACACACACACACACACACACACACACACACACACACACACACACACACACACACCAGTTTAACTCCATCACTCCCCTCTTACTGCACTCGAGACGAGACGAGACGAATCAAGAGATGAAATGAGAATAAATGAGTGATCTGAAAAGATGAGACACGGTGAGACGAGACGAGGTTTGATGAGATGAGTTGAATAGAGAGGAGACGAGACTAGATGAGAAATCAGATCAGGCAATGTTTGATTTCACTGCAAAAAATGCTTTTCTAACTTTGGATTTTTGTCGTTTCCAAAAAATTTGTAAATCAAGATGCATTTACTAGATGAGCAAAATGACATGAGATATTATATCCTGTTTTCTGTCCTGAGTTGATGCTTTAAAAAAGGCAAAATTATGTGCCGATGGAGTTAGAAATATAATGTTAATCCAAACAGAAACAAGATTATTTTTCTGACCCTATTGGCAGATAATTTTGCTTGTTTTAAACAAAAACTCACTTATTTTTTATTTATTTCCCCAGAAAACAAGACTTAATATCTTATGTCATTTTAAAACTTTAGTATATGCATCTCGATTTAAGAAATACTTGATATTTAGACTGGAAACACGACAAAAATACTAAGTTAGAAAAGCATTTTTTGCAGTGTTCATTTAATATTCAACAATATTATTGATCTCCTGCATCGACTCTATTATATGAGCTGGACGATGACATCACGGTTTCTCCAGAGCGGATATAAACAGTAAATTAATACCTTTTTTTTGTTTTTAACAATGAAAATGAACCATCACAGAACTTACTAAAGATGGACTGCGACGCTGTTTTCTTCTAGAAACAAACTTTGTTGCATTATTTTCCTGTTATCTCTGTAAAGCTGCTTTGAAACGCTCAGTATTGTAAAGCGCTGTGTAAATAAATGAGACTTGACTTGATCTGATGAGACGAATCAAGAGATGAAATGAGACAAAAGGAGAGAATGAGACGAGAGGAGCTTTCAGACTCTTGTCTGTTCCTGTACGTTTAGTTTAGTTTAATTATATTTGCACAAATGTTAAATATATACAATAAGAGCAAGAAAATACAGTCCAAATACTGTGCAGAGGCAGAAACCCAAAAGAGCTTATTTAAAACCCCCCCATTAAACAACAAGGGAAAAAAGAAATGTTAAAACTATAATATATATGTATATGACTGAATCAAATGAGTTACAACATATATCGAAACCCCCCAAAAATATACATACCAAAAACAAACCCCGTATGGCTCATAAATGCATAATCAACAACAACGGGAAATATATAAGACACAATTACAAAGCAACAATGAATTTATCCTTTATACATCTTTTATAATCTATTAACTTGCTAGATGGGATAAACCATTCCATAATTTAAAACCCATAAATCTTATTGAGTATTAACTTCTACAAGTGAGAAATTTTGGAAGATGAAAATCTGTATATTGACGAGTGACAGCGAAACCTGTGAATTTACTGTAAAATACATGTTAAATTGCTCTGGAATGTTACCTTGTATCTCATAAATGAAAACACATATTTGAGAAATATCAATATCATAATTTGTTACGTACCATTAAAACATGTGACTTCAGCTCGAAACATGAAGCTTTAGTTCTCGAGAAGTAAACACACTTAAATCTGATGGCTTTTTAAAAAATTAATATTATCATCATCTCAATTATGCATGTATTTAATTCAATTCACGTTTATTTGTGTAGCGCTTTTCACAATACACATCATTTCAAAGCAGCTTTACAGAAAATGCACGAGTCCACATTTTAATTTACAGTGTTCTGTTATCCAACTTATGTATTTCAGAAATGCACATATACAAAATCACAGTTAGCAAAAAATGTATTAATTTAAACAATGTAATAATTTAATGCAGAAACAATGAGCTCATTAATGAATACTTGTTTGTACACAAATGATGGAAATATAGCATTGGTGCATGTTGATTCATGTTCATGTATCTCTGCTTGTATGATATATATATATATGTATGTCATTTATTTGATTTGATTTTAATTTATTTTATTTGCAGATCTCCTGGATTGCATTGATGGGGCTGGATAGGGTTGTTTATGGTGGTATAAAATGTAAAAATGCAGTTTGCAACAAGAAAAATTCTATGACAAGAAAAAAAAGAAATGCATAAAAACGAAATGTCTGTCACCAATTAAAAGTTCTGATCGCTGACCTGATCGTACCAATTAGCACAGAGGTTTCAACCACATCTTTCCAGTGAGGAAAAACATCAAATCGAGCCTATAATTACAAAATAATGTCCAAAGCACCAGGTGGTTTCATTTCTTACGATACTGTGCAATTAAAGCGACCAATAATTATCCGAACGTCGCTAATTAGACACACATTCGCTCTTTTCTTATCACACAGAGCGAGGCATGTCAAATCTTTTTAAGAGCCTCAATAACACATGCTAGTTAGAGATGAAACACGAGCAACATTCGAGAGTGCACATCATTCCTGAACGCAGACGGGACAGAAATAGAAAGTCACAGACACCAATAATTTCAGCAAACACATGCACTCGTTATATATATACTGTTAAACCCAACCCATGTCAGAAATGTTGGGATGCTCCTGTTAAACCGCTCCCGGAGTCGGAATGCCACAAATGTGCTGGATGTTTAAACACAAGTGAAGGAAGATATTTCAGGCGGCTGAGGGTAAAACCACAGTATTCAACACTGAGAGTTACTGTGTGTTTGTGTTTCTGTTTTACACTGTTTCCTAACCAGATTAAGACAGATTATAGTGACAAGCAATTCACCAGAAACAAATCAAAAACGAGACGTGACCAAATCAATCAAAAATCACAGCCAATCAGAAGAGTGTGGGGGCGGAGTCTCTCTGCAAGCGCACTAAACTCACAACCAATCAATCAAAACTCAGAGCCAATCAGAAGAGCGTGTGGGCAGAGTCTCTGCAAGCGCACTGCACTAACAACCAATCAATCAAAACTCAGAGCCAATCAGAAGAGCGTGTGGGCGGAGTCTCTCTGCAAGCGCACTGAACTCACAACTAATGAATCAAAACTCACAGCCAATCAGAAGAGTGTGTGGGCGGAGTCTCTCTGCAAGCGCACTAAACTCACAACCAATCAATCAAAAATCACAGCCAATCAGAAGAGCGTGTGGGCGGAGTCTCTCTGCAAGCGCACTGCACTCACAACTGAATCAATCACAAATCACAGCCAATCAGAAGAGCGTGTGGGCGGAGTCTCTCTGCAAGCGCACTGCACTCACAACCGAATAAATCACAAATCACAGCCAATCAGAAGAGCGTGTGGGCGGAGTCTCTCTGCAAGCGCACTGCAATCACAACCAATCAATCAAAACTCAGAGCCAATCAGAAGAGCGTGTGGGTGGAGTCTCTCTGCAAGCGCACTGCAATCACAACCAATCAATCAAAACTCAGAGCCAATCAGAAGAGTGTGTGGGTGGAGTCTCTCTGCAAGCGCACTGCAATCACAACCAATCAATCAAAACTCAGAGCCAATCAGAAGAGTGTGTGGGCGGAGTCTCTCTGCAAGCGCACTGAACTCACAACTAATGAATCAAAACTCACAGCCAATCAGAAGAGTGTGTGGGCGGAGTCTCTCTACAAGCGCACTGAACTCTCAACCAATCAATCAAAACTCACAGCCAATCAGAAGAGCATGTGGGCGGAGTCTCTCTGCAAGCGCACCGCACTCAACACCAATCAATCAAAGATCACAGCCAATCAGAAGAGCGCGTGGGCGGAGTCTCTCTGCAAGCGCACTGCACTCACAACCTGTCACAGTGTTGGGTTTGTGTTCCCCAGGTGTCCACTAGAGGTCCTCGTTATCACGGTGTCCTTCACTATTGACTTCATTTCCCAGCATTCTGTCTGTCACTGTCACTCATCAGTTAATTGCACTCAGCTGTTCCCCGTCATCATTGTTCCCAGCTGTTCATTGTTAGTCTGTTTAGATCTGTGTATATATTCCCTGTCTGTGTTAGTATGTGTCCGGATTCGTTGTTTAATGTCCCCACACTTCCGTTCCTGTTGTTGCTTCTTTCTCGTGTTTTGTTGTTTATTCTTGGACTGTCTTTGTTGGAATTTGACCCTTGCCTGGACTGGATGTGAGTACGGATTACCCCTTTTAATAAATACCTGCTATTGGATCTACGCTGTCTGTGTGTGTGTTCGTGACATAACAGAATCAATCAAAAATCACAGCCAATCAGAAGAGCGTGTCGGCGGAGTCTCTCTGCAAGCACACTGCACTCACAACCAAATCAATCAAAAATCACAGCCAATCAGAAGAGCGTGTGGGCGGAGTCTCTCTGCAAGCGCACTTTACATATACAACCGAATGAATCACAAATCACAGCCAATCAGAAGAGCGTGTGGGCGGAGTCTCTCTGCAAGCACACTGAACTCTTAACCAATCAATCAAAACTCACAGCCAATCAGAAGAGCGTGTGGGCGGAGTCTTTCTGCAAGCGCACTGCACTCAACACCAATCAATCAAAGATCACAGCCAATCAGAAGAGCGTGTGGGCGGCGTCTATCTGCAAGCGCACTGCACTCACAACCAATCAATCAAAGATCACAGCCAATCAAAGGAGCGTGTGGGCGGAGACTCTCTGCAAGCGCACTGAACTCTCAACCAATCAATCAAAACTCACAGCCAATCAGAAGAGCGCATGGGCGGAGTCTCTCTGCAAGCGCACTGCACTCACAACCAAATCAATCAAAAATCACAGCCAATCAGAAGAGCGTGTGGGCGGAGTCTCTCTGCAAGCACACTGCACTCACAACCAAATCAATCAAAAATCACAGCCAATCAGAAGAGCGTGTGGGCGGAGTCTCTCTGCAAGCACACTGCACTCACAACCAAATCAATCAAAAATCACAGCCAATCAGAAGAGCGTGTGGGCGGAGTCTCTCTGCAAGCGCACTTTACATTTACAACCGAATCAATCACAAATCACAGCCAATCAGAAGAGCGTGTGGGCGGAGTCTCTCTGCAAGCGCACTGAACTCTCAACCAATCAATCAAAACTCACAGCCAATCAGAAGAGCGTGTGGGCGGAGTCTCTCTGCAAGCGCACTGAACTCTCAACCAATCAATGAAAACTCACAGCCAATCAGAAGAGCGTGTGGGCGGAGTCTCTCTGCAAGCGCACTGCACTCAACACCAATCAATCAAAGATCACAGCCAATCAAAGGAGCGTGGGCGGAGTCTATCTGCAAGCGCACTGCACTCACAACCAATCAATCAAAGATCACAGCCAATCAAAGGAGCGTGTGGGCGGAGTTTCTCTGCAAGCACACTGAACTCTCAACCAATCAATCAAAACTCACAGCCAATCAGAAGAGCGGAGTCTCTCTGCAAGCGCACTGCATTTGCATTACTGCACTTCATTTATAAATATTAAATCATTTTAATTATTAACCCTCTGAGGTCTAGGGTGTTTTTGGGGTCAATGCACAGTGAGTGAATGAAACAATATTTGTCATTGAATAAACAGTTTAAACATTCCTATTTCCTTTCATTTATTTTCAAGATCTCTGATAAATACTATTATGAGATGTATGAAGAAAAAAAATATGTATGATGCAAACAGTATATCAAATATGAATGATAATTGAATGTCAATAAAAATGATTTTTACATGCAGTTCTAACATATAAACCTTAAAAATATATACATATTTCTAAGATCTGAGATGAATTATCAATTATTGCTTTCGGTTTGGCTAAAACTGACTTTAGACCTTTTTAAGATAAAATAAAACACATAATTAGTTCCTAAAATTATCATTGTCATCTTTGTTTGTCTATCCAGCTGCGATGTCACAGAAATAGAAACCGATTACAATCCTCTGTTGTTCGTTCCGGCTGATTAACATGATAAAGATACTTTTTTAATTGTGTGGCGGAGTTTCGTCTGGCTAGGACAGTGTTAGCAGCTTCACAGATGCCATCACTAAAGGTTTAGAAAGTCATTAGAGCTAATGAGTATATTAATTTTAATTATTGCCTGAATTATTCCTCTAATGCAATCAAAAAGTTCAGCAAAGCATGAATAATCTGACAGAAGCCTGTTTAAAATCGCTCACACTACTCCACTCGTCATAATGAAACTTTACAAATGAAATTATGTGTTGCACGGTTTGGCGGTGTGAAAATTTGCAATAGTAATATTTCTTAATTTGCCTTATTATTTTATTTATAAGCAAAAACAATAATATTAATAATACTAATATAAAAACATTATTTAACTTTTTTACACTAAAAATAAAATAATATAATGTACAATAATTTTATTTATAATTGTATTTAATAATAGTAAAAACAATAATAATAATATTTTTATTGTTATTACATTTACATTTTTTATTTATTTCATTTATTATTGTATTATTATTATTATTATTATTATTATTATTATTATTTTATTTTATTTTATTATTACATTATTTTCCTTAAATACACAATGAAAAAAGAACATTTCTTAATTTTATTTACTGTTTTTTAATAATAGTAGCAACTCAAATTATTATTATTATTATTATAAAACACTTATTATTCTATTATTTTCCTTACATATGTTTTATTTTACAGTAGATAAATTGCAATAGTAATATTTCTTAATTTCCCTTATTCTATTTAACAACAATAATAACAATAATAAATATTATTATTTATAGTTAAAAAGTTCAGTAACGCATTAATAATGTGACAGAAGCCAGTTTAAAATCATTTTTGAATTGAGTAGCTCACACTACTCCACACGTCATAATGAAACTTTACAAATGAAATGATGATGTGTTGCAGGGTTTGGCGTGTGTGTGTGTGTGTGTGTGTGTGTGTGTGTGTTCCTCTAAGGCATCTAATCAGGGTCTCGTCGTGACCTCTCGCTGTCGCTCTAATGGAGTAATTTACCAAAGCGCGCGTTCCCTGCGCGGGGTC
>NW_027508768.1:285000-307500 GCF_051911475.1 Siphateles boraxobius
GAGACAAACACACAAACTCAGAGACACACACACACACTCCGAGAGACACACACACACTCAGAGAGACACACACACACTCAGAGACACACACACACACTCAGAGACACACACTCAGAGACACACACACAGAGAGACACACGCACACACTCAGATACACACACGCGCACACACACACACACACACACACACACACTCAGAAACACACACACACACATGCACGCACACACACTCAGAGACACACACACACGCGCACACACACACACACACACTCAGAAACACACACACACACACGCATGCACGCACACACACTCAGAGAAACACACACACACACACACACACACACACTCTCAGAAACACACACACACACATGCACGCACACACACTCAGAGACACACACACACGCGCACACACACACACACACACACACACTCAGAAACACACACACACACACGCATGCACGCACACACACTCAGAGAAACACACACACGCGCACACACACACACACACACAGAGACACACACACACACACACAAAACAAGTATATATTGTTTTGTTTTTTACTTTTGTTTTGTTGAGAAAATGGCAATAAAAATAGAAACACAAAGACTGCAGTGTTTTATATAAAGCCCATCAGTGTGTTGCTGGTGATATGAAAGAGTAATTCAAATGTTTAGTTTTGTTGCAATAATTTCATTTTTAGAAAGGAGTGTTAAGTTTTGATTGCAGTGTTTCATTTTGGCATAGATGCGAGTTATTAATCTCCAAGTGCTGTGACTGATTGGCTTGTGTGTAGAGTTTTGACATAATGAGCCAAATTCTGCAAAAAGTGTGTAAGCAAAAGACATACACTGTAATCACTTTTGTGTAACGACCACCTCTTGTCCGCCAGAATAATTAGCCGTCGTCTCCGGCAGCGAATCACAACGAGTGTGTTTTCTTGCGACGAACACACGAGTAATTCTCCTCCTCAACAATAGCGCGCTCGGCCCAATTAGCCGCGGAGCTCGAGTGTCTCAGAAAGGCCAGCGGGTCTGTGTTTATTAGCACTTCAACAAGCTCAGATCTGATTGGACTAGAGGCGACGACCTCACAACTCCTGCAACAGGTCACATGACTCACAATCACTCACGACGCTCAATATGTAAATTGTTTGTTCATATTAGATCACAGTGCATTAGCTAATGTCAAAAAATACCATTTTGATTGATGTAGAAATAAACAATAAGATGAATAAATCCTGTAGAAATATACTTTACTGATAATTAATGTTAACCAATGTTAACAAATGAAACCTTCTTGTAAAGCGTTACCAAAAAAGCCAATTTTTTAGCATGTTGCTAGCATGTTTTAACATGATTTAAGACTTTATTAACATGTTTTTAGCAAATTACTAGCATGTTTTAAAATGCTAGCACGATGTAACACGTCTAGCATGTTTCTAACATGATTTAACACATTGCTAGCATGTTTAACTTGTTGCTAGCAAGATTTAGCATATTACTAACAATTATAACACATTGCTAGCATGTGTTAGCACATTTCTAGCATGTTATAACACATTGCTAACATGTTTTAAAAAGTTGCTAGCATGATTTAACACATTACTAGCATGTTTTAACATGATGTTAACATGATTTAGCATTTTGCTATCATGATTTAACACATTACTAGCATGTTTCTAACACAACATAACACATTGTCATCATGTTTTAACATGTTGCTAGCATGTCTATAACATGATTTAACACATTGCTAGCATGTTTAACACATCGCTAGCCAGATTTAACACAGTGCTAGCATGTTTTAGCACATTTCTAGCATGTTATAACACATTGCTAGCGTGTTTTAACAAGTTGCTAGCATGATTTAACACATTACTAGCATGTTTTACCTTGATGTTAACATGATTTAGAATGTTGCTATCATGATTTAACACGTTACTAGCATGTTTCTAACACAATATAACACATTGTTATCATGTTTTAACATTGTTAGCATTTTAATACCATGATTTAACACATTGCTAGCATGTTTAACATGTTGCTAGCCAGATTTAACACATTGCTAGCATTTTTAAACACATTTCTAACATGTTATAACACATTGCTAACATGTTTTAGCAAGTTGCTAGCAAGTTGCTAGTTGTTTTAACATGATCTTAGCATGTTGCTATCATGATTTAACACGTTACTAGCATGTTGCTAGTATGTTTCTAACATAACACATTGCTAACATGTTTTAGCACATTGCTAACATGTTTTAGCATGCTGCCAGCATGAAGATCACAGCATGTGTTTGTTAGTTTAGAGATCGTGAGGACTCGGTAACGTTACCACGTGTGGTTTAGTTACGGATTTGTGCAGAGGAGCGCCAGGAACAGATTAGCATGTGCCACGGATCCAATGCCGAACTCAAAATATTTGCGTATGACATCATAACTTTAATCCAAGCTTGTCTACTGATTCCTTACAAATTACCATGACGACCTGCTGGTGTGATACACACATCACCCGCGCGTCTGAAGCCGCTAGCGCTAGCGGATCTCAGAAAAACTCCCCACAGCTCTGACAAGGTGAAACCATTACCTGCCGCTATTCCACTCAGAGAACCTGCGGTCCGCGGGTTTATTTCGAGCGTCTTGGCACCTGATGCTTCATTAGAGCATGCTGGGATACCGGGTGAGCTTGTCACGCTAATGGCAGAGCTAATTAAAATGAGTCGCGGACAAGCCGGGCATCACACAACATTATTATGAGGAGAAGTTCCACACTTGCAAGAGATTTCTTCATAATGAGAGACAGCGCAGCCGAAAATAAACGCATCTGTGTCGTATTATCAACCAGAAGAGTTATGAATAAAGTTACAGTGATCTGTCCCTCTGATTTTCATAAATGTGGTTTCAAATCAAATATTTTAATGAACTTGCTTCTGCATGCTTACTGAATCCTACAATAATACATAAACACGCACTGTAGTTTTACTATGGTAAGGTTTTCAGATACCATGGTACTCATGCGCATATCTATATTATAAAAGTCTCGTGAAATGCATTAAGATTGGCAAAAGCTACATAAATATTCATTAATTCGTTCATTTTAATTTATTCAACTAAACAATGTTTATAATTATTAAATTATATTTATTTATTAAATTAAATTGATCAAACTTAAAGCATGGTTAGTGAAGAAACTGCAGGGAGTTGATGAAAAGTTAATAATTAAATCATAAAAATGTAACAAATTAAAATGAATGATTTAAAAATAAAAACAAAAACATATTTAAAACATGACATTTATTTAACATTATTATATATACATTATTATATTATATTTTATTAATTTATATTATATTATATTATGTTATATTCCTATTTTATTGTAATGTTTATTTTATTTCAAGTAATGAAAATATATATATATATATTTCTTTCTTCAAATATGTATGTATAGACATATTTTATATAGATATATTACTTTACATATGTTATCTATACATTTTTATATACTATATTATATTATATAGCAATTTACTTAATGTTTATTTTATTTCAAGTAATGAAAATGTATATATATATATTTCTTTCTTCAAATATGTATGTATAGACATATTTTATATAGATATATTATTTTACATATGTTATCTATACATTTTTATATATTATATTATATAGCAATTTACTTAATTTTTATTTTATTTCAAGTAATGAAAATGTATATATATCTATTTCTTTCTTCAAATATGTATGTATAGACATATTTTATATAGATATATTACTTTACATATGTTATCTATACATTTTTATATATTATATTATATTATATAGCAATTTACTTAATGTTTATTTGATTTCAAGTAATGAAAATGTATATATATATATTTCTTTCAAATATGTATGTATAGACATATTTTATATAGATATATTATTTTACATATGTTATCTATACATTTTTATATACTATATTATATTATATAACAATTTATTTAATGTTTACTTTATTTCAAGTAATGGAAATATGCACACACACACACACACACACACACACACACACACACACACACACACACACACACACACAGTTTAAATGAACAATAGTAGCCCTGATCATAACTCCTCTTGACGTGCATCAGTTCACCGACAGACACAAACCGTCTGACGCTAATCATCAAAGTCTATAGGGATTACATTCACTCGACGCTCCGAGCGACGGTGTGAGCCGGGTTGTAATTCCAGTAATGACTGGCGCTCATTATTCTGTTCTCATTCAGGTCCTGAACCCTGTGAAAATCATTATGTGGTTGAAATCGGAACGAAGGGGCCGCTCTTTAAACTCAAGCCCTCCAGGTCTCATTTGCTAATAAAACTCGCGAGGTCGCAGGCCCGGCGGCGGCTCTCAAATGTCAATGTAGACAAGCCAATTCTCACATTGTGGCAGCAATCAAAAACGCTCTCGCTGTGAGAGTTCGTGAGGAGCCGTGGCCCGAGCTCAATTTCCCCATGCAAGAAAGAAAGAAAAAACGCAAGAAAAGACCAGGAAAAATAAGAGTGATTGAGCTGGAGCTGCTTTTGTCTGACTCGAAAAATGAGGACGGAAAAAAAAAACTTTATCCGTCTGTCTGTCTTGTAAATGAAAGCTGAAGAACTTTCATAAACTCTGAGGAGAGAAAAAAAATATTCTACTTTAGCCGGGAGCTAATTGGCCGGGGCACAGTCGTATCCGCGCGTCTCATGATGAGTTCATCCGTTCTCACACACGTCCCACAACGTCGTAATGACATCATCTGTGGAGAAGCGTAACACCATCAACATGTGCCGTAAAGTCACCATGAAATGCCACCAGAAACACGCTTAATTGATTCAACGTCACGCGTGTTTCCTGGGAGTTTTAACCAGGAAAAAGTGCAGGATGATCAGGAATATCACGATTATAGTGACCAAAATTATCACGGTTATCGTGGTTTTGTTAAATGGGTCCTGTATTGAGAACAATATTATATAAAATAATAATATAAAAATATCATACGTTTCAGAACTCAGTCCAAAAACAGCTTTTATTGAAACCAAGCTCAGAAAACGACTCGTTTTGGATTTCGCCACGATTGTGATAACGGCTTTTACTTTTATCATGGTATTTTTAAAGGGATCATTACTTGAGAAATCACATTTTTCATCTTTGGAGATTATTGTGCTATAAAAATATTGCAAGTTTCACAAGCTTTTATTGAAACTGAGCTCAGAAAACAACTCATTTTGGATTTTGTCACATTATGACGTCATAGTGCAGCCGAAATGAAATATAAATATTAGCTTAAAAAAAAGAAATTAATAAATTTTGCCGTGGTAATAATCCGATTTAAGTTGAAGTTGAACACTAAAATTATTAACTTGAAATAAATAAAAAACAAAAGTGAAACTAAATTAAACCTAAAAAGCAATATCTAAAGAAAAACTAATAAAATGACGAAAGCACACAGCGAAATTACAAAAAATTGTATTATAATTCTAATTTTAAAATAATATTAATAAAACTTAAATAATACTGATCTCAATGATATTAAAGGGGTCATGAATTGAGAAATCAAATTTTCCTTGATCTTTTGACATATCAGAGGTTATTGTGCTATAAAAATATCATGAGTTTCAGAACTCAGTCCACAAACAGCTCTTATTGAAACCAAGCTCAGAAAACGACTCGTTTTGCTTTTGTCACAGTATGACATCATAGTGCAGCGAAAGACCGCCTCTGCAGAAGAAGGGCGACGCCCACTTCTACATCATCGCCCGTTTAGCCCCGCCCACTGATTCACAGGCATTATGAAGTAGTAAATACGAGAGAGACACAAACACAGAATTATTACAGCAATAAACCACAGAGACAGAAGTTCCAGATGCTGTTAACTATAACTGTGGTAACTTAAACTTTATTTACCACAATCAAGATTAATAAAGCATATGCAATATGCATAAATGTTTCTCATTGTAACAAGATATTTTTTTAACATCGGAATTTTTCAAAACAATTCCATACGTGTAATGCCGGGGACATTGAAAATAATTTAATATGCAAAACTCTTAGCCAATCATAGTAGTGGGCGTTAACTTCCAACTCGTGAATAAGACACGCCTCTCAAAACAGTGTTTCAAAGAGACGCTCAAAATCTGTTACTTCTAAATTATATTTTTGATGTAAAATTCTTGACAACAAATAAAATTAGCTATACACTTATACACTTCCTGTTTGCAAACGCATTAAAATAACAACATTAAATATGATGGCCGGAACAAAAAACAAATATTGGTTATCTACTAACATGTTCAAATAAAGTTTTGACAAAAATATTTTATAATATGATAAACCTCACACTTCAGCCTTTAAATCATTTGAGTTTAAATAATAAATTATGTATTTTATCTGCTCCATAAACAAATAGCAGTTTATAAAGTTATAAATATGAATATTTTTCTTACAAAAAAACGCATGGCTTCTCTTCTATCAGGCCGTTATTAACCCCTGGAGGCGTATGGATTACTTTTATGATGATGGATGCACTTTTTGGTCTTCAAAATCTCAGGTATTCACTCCCATTATAAAGCTGGAAAGAGCCAGGATATTATTTAATATAACTCTGATTGTGTCCGGCTGAAAGAAGAAAGTAATTTACACCTAGGATAGCTTGAGGGTGAGTAAATCATGGGCTAATTTTTATTTTTGGTTGAACTATCCCTTTAAAGTCCCCCTGTTGTCAATCATTTTATCAGAACTAATCAGAACTTAAAACTAATTCTTGATCACCAAAATGACATATTTAAACGTTTTTTCCTTTGAAAAAATATCTTCATGCCTTAAAATATCTTGAATGTAACTCGACACCCTTGCCTCATTTAGTATGCGCGGTTCTATGAATATGCAAATGAGCCCCGCCTCCACTCACTCACTCACTCAGAGATCCACTCGTTGACGATCACACGTTGATCTGATTGGTTACAAGGTAGTTTGTGATGTCAGAAACACCAGCGATTTCAAAGCGTGTTTTTGAGACTGTCTTTGGTTCACTGCAGTTTTAAGGAGAAAATACTCAGCAATGCTGTCGACTTATGAATTTACACATGGTTTGTCATAAAGCATATTAAAAACACCACATAGACACATAAACTACATTAAAAGCTGGATTTTCACCACCATTAAGGAAATATTGTTATATTTATGAACAGGTGTGTTTTATCGTCAGATTGTCTGAGCTGCAGTAGAAGGACACTATGAGCTTGAGCGCTGCCCTATAATCATATAACCGTGTGTTTTCTGTCCCGTTTGACTTTCCCTCTGACATCACAAACATTCACACAAAGTTGCAAATGCGGCAAACGCAATTAGCGCGATGTTGTGGCATCATGGTAATGGCTGTTTCCCGCGGGACGTCATCTTTAGCTGATGTGATTGAAGTCCTGATTTAATTCCTGCCGTCCTTCAGTCTTTATGACAGAATAAACGTCTCTCTGAACAACAGGAGGGATGTTTTCCATCCGCAGGGGGGATGAAACGCAGTATTACTGTATGCAGAACACTTAATTCAGTTAATGAGCCCGTAAAAACAAATAACATTCCAGACGAGGCTTCATTAGGAAAAAAGTACGAATTTCGCCGCTTTTGATCTTGAGAGACGAATATTCTGGATTTCTTAATAGGCCGTCGGAAAACGTCTCCAAATGGATCTGCAGAAATGCAATCAAATTAAGTTCGTAAATGGAGCAGAGTAAGAGAGTCATGTGACTTCAGGGTAAAACACAGATGGGTCACTTCATTGTCTCGGATGATGATGTCTGAAAAATTTGTTAAATATAAATTTTCATGCGAAACCCCCCCATCCCAAAAATCTAAATGCGGCTATATACTGTATTTTCATGTATAAAAACAAATTTATACTGTGAAAATTAATATTATAAATATGCTTAATATAGCATTTGGAAAATACTTTCTATTTTGTTACATTATTACATTTTATTTATTTATTTATTTTAATCTTATTTTCTATAATTTTTATTTTATTTTTTTTATGTTGCATGATTCATGCTTAAAACAAGAAAAAATATCTGGCAATGGGGTCATAAAAACAATGTTGTTTTCCCTTTAAAAAATATTTTAAGACACCATTAGCAGATATTTGTCATTTTTTAAGCACACGCTCAAGTAAGTTTAATGCATTTTTCAGTTATTTTGCTTCTTCTCCAGTAAATGAATCTTGACTTGTCTTAAGAATGTTTAGATATTTGTGCTGAAAAAAAGACAGAAACATTGAGGAAGATCATTTTTGCATTTTTTTCTTCTTCAAATAAGCCACCATTCGAAGTATATCAAGCAAGTAGTTCAAAATATGCAAAAAAAAGTGCACAAATTAAATTACAGTTATTTGAATGTCCTCCTCAACCACGCTCAAGCTCAAGTTCGAGTCTTCAGGCGTTTTCTTCTGACCGGCGTTAACTAGTTCCTCTAAACACTCACACACACATCTACAGGAGAATCATCATATTCTCTGTTATGACTGATTCGGTATTGAGGAGAGAAACTAATGAGAGGCAGAAGACACTCGTTCTTTAACTTCTCCCACAATCCTCTGCTGTGAGACACACGCACGAGTCTCGTATAAATCCTCCACATCAAGAAACATAAACCCTGAAAATGCTACTAGTGTGATTTTACATTTATTAAAATGCATAATTTATCATTTATTTCATGCATTTCTTCTATTGTTTCAAACACTGGCCAGGAAAATGTATTTTGCATTAAATGTTCTATACAATGTTCCATCTCAAACTGACATGGACAGGAGGAAAAAATGGTTGGCTCAAGTCAGCAGGAGCAATCTAAATATCAATAAAAATGACAACAAGGTATTTATCTGCACTTTTTCACATGTAAACATCCCAATGGGAAAATTATTTACTAGAAATAAGGAACAAGCAAAGCTATGGAAGCTTGTTTCCGCCACAGAATGAAAAATAAAAAAGGTAATCGCGAATTTACATCTCGCAATTCTGACTTTATTTCTCAGAATTGCGAGATATAAAGTCCGAATTGATTGATATAAAGTTGCAATTCTGTGTTGTAAAGTCACAGAATTATGAGATATAAAAAGTCAGTCTTTTTCCCCCATAGAATTGGACTTTATATCTTACAATTGTGAGAAAATATGTCAGAATTGCGAGAAAAAAAGTTTTTTTCTCTCACAATTCTGACTTTATAAAACGAAATTGAGACTTTATTTCACGCAATTCTGACTTTATAACACGAAATTGAGACTTTATAACACGAAATTGAGACTATTTCATGCAATTCTGACTTTATAAAATGAAATTGAGACTTTATTTCACGCAATTTTGACTTTATAACACGCAATTCTGACTTCATATCTCGCAATTCTGACTTCATATCTCGCAATTCTGAATTCATATCTCGCAATTCTGACTTTATATCTCACAATTCTGACTTCATATCTCGCAATTCTGACTTTGTATCTCGGAATTCTGACTTCATATCTCGCAATTCTGACTTCATATCTTGCAATTCTGACTTTATATCTCACAATTCTGACTTTATATCTCACAATTGCGACTTTTTATCTCACAATTCTGACTTTTTTTCTCACAATTGCGAGATATGAAGTCAGAATTGTGAGATAAAAAGTTGCAATTATTATTATTATTATTATTTATTTAGTGGCGGAATCAAGCTTCCATACAAAGCCTTGCAAAACCCAGGGAGTAGGATGACCACCATCAAACAAACCAAATGTGGGACGATTATAAGTTTATGTGGGACATGTTACCAACACTAAAACATAACCTGAAACTGTTATATAATGTTTATGTAACTTAATAAAAACATTTTTATTCTGCCTTTCAGCTGATAAAAATACTGTGTTCTTTAATCCCTTCCAGAAAACAGCATTACATCACAATGAAACATAACATGTCTTTATTTTACATTCAACATCACTGAACACAAAGGCAGCAGCATCATCAGGTCAATATTTATGAAACAGTTCTGACCAACTAAAGTCCAACTAAAATCCAACAAAATAAATAATGAACAAATAAAATATAAACCAACATGAATTTAGATAATTGACAGTCTAATATATTAAGAATATATTAAACCAAAAACGTTAATATTTTTTAGAAAGGATGTGAATTAAAACAAGTTGATAAATTCTGGTAAATTAAAAAATTTAATTTACCGAAATATCCATTTGTTTTCTGACAAGGAACACATGAACGAATCACCGCTCGACATTTTGATTGACAGGCGTCACAGCCCACTAGTGACGTGTTTACTCCTGTGCTTTCAACCATTGGATAGGATTTAAAAACGGCTGTTGAATTTGAACTTCTGACGAAGCGCTATTAAATACAGGTGAAAAACGTCTCGGTTACGTATGTAACCCTAGTTCCCTGATAGGGAACGAGACGCTGCGTCAAACGCTGCGGGAACGCCCCTGCGTTGTGCGTCATGAAGCACGTATGGAATCAGCCCAATGGAGAGATGAAACGTCATAGGCGGGTGACGTCATCGACCAGGAAACTATAAAGCACCCCAAAAACACAAGCGCATTAGCTTCTGATAGGCTTGAAGGAAGCGCTAACGGGAGTGCCGGGAGTATGGCGGAGCGACGCAGCGTCTCGTTCCCTATCAGGGAACTAGGGTTACATACGTAACCGAGACGTTCCCTTTCAAGGGAACTTCGAGCTGCGTCAAACGCTGCGGGAACGCGAATACCCACGTCGCCATAGGACCAAATGACCGTCATGTGAGACTAGCGCACAGAGGACGAGAGCACCTGTGCCCCAGGGGTAGAGCTTAAGTCTAGGTCATAGAACTTAATAAAAGTATGCGGTGAAGACCATCCAGCCGCATCACAAACATCACTCAGGGAAACCCCCGACAAAAGAGCTTTAGAAGCAGCCATACTCCTGGTAGAGTGAGCTCGGACAACCAAAGGTGAAGGCTGGCCAGCCGACTCATAAGCAAGTGAGATAGCCTCAACCACCCACTTGCTCATTCTCTGTTTAGACGCCGGACACCCTTTCCTGGGTGGCCCGAAACATACAAAAAGTTGTTCTGATTTCCTCCACAGGGCAGCTCTGTGGACATAAGCGTCTAATGCCCTAACAGGGCAGAGTGAATTAAGTTTCTCCTGGTCCGATGACATAAATGGAGGAGGACAGAAAGCCTGCAGAACCGTAGGTCTAACAATATTAGTAGGAACCTTAGGAACGTAACCTGGTCTAGGATGCAGAAAAGCTTTAACCATGCCAGGTGCAAATTCCAGGCACGAGGGTGAAACCGACAGAGCCTGCAAATCTCCGATTCTTTTTAGTGAAGAGATAGCAAGCAAAAAGATAGTCTTAAAAGTGAGAAACTTCTCGGGAACTTCTCGATAGGTTCAAAAGGAGCTAGGGAAAGACCTTCTAATACAATGGCCAGATCCCAAGTCGGCACCCTCGTACGAACTGCTGGCCTCGGCCTCAAAGTGCCACGGAGGAAACGAGTTATAAGCGGGTGTCTCCCAAGAGAAACTCCACTGAAAGGGACGTGGTAAGCAGCTAGTGCCGCCACATACACCTTTAGTGTGGAGGGGGATAACCCTGTGGAGAAGCGCTCCTGCAGGAATTCCAGCACTGCACCCACTGGGCAGTTAACTGGGTCCTGCAGGTGTTCTCCACACCAAGAAGTGAAAAGTTTCCACTTCAAGGCATAAAGCTTCCTCGTGGATGGAGCTCTGGAGTTAAGAATGGTCTCAACAACCTCGGTTGAGAGACCGGAGTCTATGAGCTGAGCCCCCTCAGAGGCCAAGCCCACAGTTTCCACAATTCTGGGCGGGGGTGAAGTATCGTGCCCCCCGCCTGGGAGAGTAGATCCCTCCTGACCGGGAGCTCCAAAGGAGAACCGTCCAGGAGAGAAATCAGGTCCGCAAACCATACTCGGGCCGGCCAGAACGGGGCTACTAGTAGTAGACTGACCCCGTCCCGGCGGACCCTCTCCAGAACTCCTGGTAACAGAGCAATCGGGGGAAAGGCGTACAGACGTGACCTCGGCCACGGCTGGACCATAGCATCCAACCCCAGGGGGGCTGGAAGAGTGATGGAGAACCACCGATGACAATGAGTGGTCTCCTTGGAAGCGAATAGGTCCACCTCGGCGCGACCGAAACTCAACCAAAGGAGCTCCACCACCTCGGGGTGGAGTCTCCATTCCCCTGGCCTCGGCCCCTGCCTCGACAGGGAGTCTGCTACCACATTCAAATACCCAGGGAGATACATTGCTCTCAGAGATAGTAGCTTCCCTTGGGACCACAGGAGGATCTGACGGGCCAACTTGTAAAGCCGGCGAGACCGCAGGCCCCCCTGATGATTTATATAAGAGACCACCGACGTGTTGTCTGATTGAACTAACACATGATGGCCTCTCAGGTCTGTTAGGAAGTGTTTCAGAGCCTGAAACACAGCCAACATCTCGAGACAATTTATGTGCCACGAAAGATGATGATCCTGCCACAGACCTTGGGCTGGGCGACCACTCATGACCGCCCCCCACCCTGTGAGGGAAGCATCCGTCGTTAGCGTTATGCGACGACAAAGAGCCCCCAGCACAGGACCTTTGGATAGGAACCAAGTTTCTCTCCACATGACCAGAGCACGAAGGCAGCGCCGCGTGACTTTGAACGTGCGGAGCGGATTTCCCCTCGGGGAGAATCCCTTGGTCCTGAGCCACCAGTGTAGCGGTCTCATGTACAACAGGCCGCAAGGTATAACGTTGGACGCTGCTGCCATCAGACCCAACAGTCTCTGAAACTGCTTGACAGTGAGTAGCTGGCCTAGCTTCACTTGTTTCACAGCTGAGAGAATCGAAGCGATGCGGGTCGGAGAGAGTCGCGCCCGCATCGATACCGAATCCCAAACGACACCCAGAAAAGTGGTCTTCTGGGAAGGAGATAATACACTTTTCTTTGCGTTCAGCCTCAACCCCAACTTTCTGATATGAGCGAGGACGACATCTCGATGCCGAACCGCCATCTGCTCGGTCTGAGCTAAAATCAACCAATCGTCGATGTAATTGAGAATACGAATGCCCTGAAGCCTCAGAGGCACTAGTGCTGCATCCATGCATTTCGTGAAAGTGCGGGGAGATAAAGCTAGGCCAAACGGAAGAACCCTGTACTGGTACGCCTCGCCCCCGAAGGCGAACCTCAGGAACTTCCTGTGTTGTGGAAGGATGGACACATGGAAGTATGCGTCCTTCAGATCTATCGTGACAAACCAGTCCTCGGACCTGATTTGAGACACGATCTGCTTGATAGTGAGCATCTTGAATTTTAGCTTCCCTACCGAGCGATTCAATATGCGCAGGTCTAAAATTGGACGCAACCCCCCATCCTTCTTTGGAACGATGAAATATCGGCTGTAATAACCTGACTCCAAACTGGGAGGAGGAACCCGTTCTATAGCCTCTTTTTGAAGGAGCGTTTTCACCTCTTGTTCCAATACCAGAGCCTGCTCGGGGCCCACCACTGTGTGCAGAACCCCTCTGAATTTTGGTGGACGACACCTGAACTGGATAGCATAACCCTTTTCTACTGTCTGCAGGACCCAATGAGATATTTTTGGAAGGCTTTTCCACTCTGCCAGAAATTCTACTAAGGGTACCAGCCTCTCGAGACTGGCCTCTGGTGTAACTTGAGCAGCAGACGCAGCGCCCTGTAACGGCGCACCGGCAGGGAACAACTGGTCTGACCGCTCTGAGACCCTCCTCAGAGGGAGCGAGCGTCCCTCGGGAAAGCGCTCGCTGGGATCGTCTGTGCCCCGGCATAAAGGCGGGGTTGGCAGAACGAGCCCCTGAGGGCACCGAGGAGGAATGGGCACCGTAAAAAGAGGTGAACACCTTTCCGCCTCGGTGGGGACCACCCTCAGCATCCTGAACGGCTTGGCGTCAGGACTTCTTCTTAGCCGAAGCCTTCTTAGCCAATATAACTGTCCTCAGATCAGTTCTACTGGGAGAAGGCTTCGGCTGAGAGTGTCGCGGCTGAGCCCACTGTCCAGCAGGGGGAGCACGAGACGCGACACTCTGCCTCTGCTGCGCTCTATGTGATGAGCTCGAAGACGGCCGGGGCTGCTCCCGCCCAGCAGCCCCAGGGACATGAACTTTAAGGGGAAGAAACTTTCTAAAAGCTGCAGTTTGTTTCTTTTCTTCTTGGAATTTATCGATAACTGAATTCACAGCATCACCAAACAACCCCATGGGAGAAAGAGGAGCATCTAAAAGAAAAGCTTTTTCTCTCTCTTTAATATTAGTCTGATTTAACCACAAATGTCTTTCTGCGGCCACCAGAGCTGCCATAGAACGACCCATTAATTTGGCCGATTCTCTGGTGGCACGCAGGGATAAATCAGCAGCCTGACGCAGTTCGCGAACTACGTCAGTACTGACCTCCTCACTCTCACTCATGTCCCTTAGCAGATCAGCCTGGTATGCCTGCAAGATTGACATAGTATGCAGACATGACACAGCCTGACCTGTTGCCGAATATGCTTTACCCACCAAAGCCGAAGTGTTTCTTAAAGGCTTGGTGGGTAATGCCGGTGCCTTAAAAGATGATGCTGCTTCGGGGGAGAGATGGCTCGCAAGCGTCTCTTCCACACGAGGCAAAGCACCATAACCATGAGCCTTGGCTCCCATAATATTAGCGTATGTTGAAGTCTGGGGACTAAACACTCTATATGACACCGGTTTTCTCCATGATTTCGACACCTCGGCGTGGAGATCATGGAAAAACGGCAGGCACCGGCGTGGAGGCTGCACACGTGACGGCAAAAATCTCTCATCCAACTTTGATTTAGAAACAGACTCCTGTCTAGTCACTGGCCATTCAATATTAAGTTTTTCAACAGCTCTTGTTAACACCTCCATAAGCTCATCACTCTCAGGAGTGTGGGGTGGCGAATCCTCCACATCTCCCTCAACACTAACAACATCAAGTTCCTCAGAACTGGATAGCTGCAGCATTGGTGCCTCAGCCCGAGCGGAAGAAACCGCAGCGCGTGCTTCCGAACCCGGGACTGAGGCACTGGATCTCACAGGTGAAGGGAGAGATAAGGCAGAGCCCGTCTCAAACCCCGCTGTGAGATCCATCTGCGATCCCCACGATAAGCGCCGCCGCTCTGCCTCGGCAGAAGCGGGACCCGAACCGCGGGGAGCGCGCACCGAACCGCTCTCCTCAAAGAGCGATCGGCGGGAGCGGAGCGTCCTTAACGGCAAACGCTCGCAATGCTCACAGTCTGCTCCCTCGAGAGCAAACTGGGCATGCTGAACTCCCAAACAAACAACACAAAGATCATGTGTATCCCCGCTCGTTAAATAACGCGAGCAGGGAGGAACACACTTTCTAAACTGCTGTTCGTCCGCCATAATCTCTCAATATATATATATATAGGGATAAATTGTTTGTGTGGTGCAGGGTATGTAAGACAGACAATATCACACAGGGACAGATTCACATGTAGCGCGACTGAAAGCACAGAAGCTAATGCGCTTGTGTTTTTGGGGTGCTTTATAGTTTCCTGGTCGATGACGTCACCCGCCTATGACGTTTCATCTCTCCATTGGGCTGATTCCATACGTGCTTCATGACGCACAACGCAGGGGCGTTCCCGCAGCGTTTGACGCAGCTCGAGGTTCCCTTGAAAGGGAACTACACCGCAAAAATAATTAATAAAATGCTTTCTTACAAAGGCAAAAGATGTGCACATTTTCTCAATATGATAATTAAAAACCAACAGACTGATGAAAATGCGGGACATTTTCTCAATATGCGACGTGCGGGACAAGGGGTGAAAATGCTGTGCGGTGACGCAACGCGGGACGGGTGCTAACGCTACGTTACCTATAACTGTGCCTTTAACCACCATGTGATATGTACAGTATGTGGGTAGACACACACAAAAAAGAAGACTTGTGTGTGGAAACTAAACTCAAGTCACTCTGCAGGAACATTTTGAGGCAAACCAATTTGTCATGACCAAAAAATTCAAGAGTAGTCTGAGACCAGATGCTATTCCCACCGTCTATGTGCATCGTCCTGTGGTCGAAAAGAGGAGGGCCTAGACCTGTACACCAGTGGGGATTTCTTTAAGCTCAGCTTCCCCTATAATGTCAAAAAATTAATGGTCAAATGTGTACTATTGTGTTAATATTTTATCGACTAAAAATGCGTTAGAACACGTTCATCTCGAAGACGAGTTCATTCAGAATCAGCTACATATAGCAGACTCGCTTTCCTTCTCATTCACTCCCGGAGCGTCACAGTGCATTTCCCTGTTGAAGCCGAGCGTCCGGTGACTTCAGTGGCGCTGCTTTGAACATTTTATTTCAGTGCTTTGAAACTAGACGGTCATTGGATAAATCTGTGATTATGCTTCTGTTGTGAATCTAGGAGTGGGCGGGGCTGGACTCCGGGCTTCTGCATGATGAATGGACGGTCTGTTGTGAACGTAGGAGTGGGCGGGGCTGGACTCCGGGCTTCTGCATGATGATTGGAGGGTCTGTTGTGAATGTAGGAGTGGGCGGGGCTGGACTCTGGGCTTCTGCATGATGAATGGACGGTCTGTTGTGAATGTAGGAGTGGGCGGGGCTGGACTCGGGGCTTCTGCATGATGATTGGAGGGTCTGTTGTGAATGGAGGAGTGGGCGGGGCTGGACTCCGGGCTTCTGCATGATGATTGGAGGGTCTGTTGTGAATGGAGGAGTGGGCGGGGCTGTACTCCGGGCTTCTACGTGATGATTGGACGGTCTGTTGTGAATGGAGGAGTGGGCGGGGCTGGACTCCGGGCTTCTGCGTGATGATTGGACGGTCTGTTGTGAATGTAGGAGTGGGCGGGGCTGGACTCCGGGCTTCTGCGTGATGATTGGAGGGTCTGTTGTGAATGGAGGAGTGGGCGGGGCTGGACTCCGGGCTTCTGCGTGATGATTGGAGGGTCTGTTGTGAATAGAGGAGTGGGCGGGGCTGGACTCCGGGCTTCTGCGTGATGATTGGAGGGTCTGTTGTGAATGGAGGAGTGGGAGGGGCTGTACTCCGGGCTTCTGCGTGATGATTGGACGGTCTGTTGTGAATAGAGGAGTGGGCGGGGCTGGACTCCGGGCTTCTGCGTGATGATTGGATGATCTGTTGTGAATGGAGGAGTGGGCAGGGCTGGACTCCGGGCTTCTGCGTGATGATTGGAGGGTCTGTTGTGAATGGAGGAGTGGGCGGGGCTGGACTCCGGGCTTCTGCGTGATGATTGGAGGGTCTGTTGTGAATGGAGGAGTGGGCGGGGCTGGACTCCGGGCTTCTGCGTGATGATTGGACGGTCTGTTGTGAATAGAGGAGTGGGCGGGGCTGGACTCCGGGCTTCTGCATGATGATTGGATGGTCTGTTGTGAATGGAGGAGTGGGCGGGGCTGGACTCCGGGCTTCTGCGTGATGATTGGAGGGTCTGTTGTGAATGGAGGAGTGGGCGGGGCTGGACTCCGGGCTTCTGCGTGATGCTTGGATGGTCTGTTGGGAATCCTCGCGCTGCCGACAAGCTTCCTTTTTCGGCAGAAAAATCTGAGGAGCAGATGATCGAGGCGGCGCCCGCGCCATCAGCCAACAAATTGGCGTGATTCTATATGGGCTTCAGACAATCGGCACAGAGAGGGCGTTCTGACGCGTAATTTTACACTGATGCCAGCAAATTAGTTAAAATCTCCTGGAATCAAGAGCGAACGAGCGAGCAAGAGCGCGCATGCGAGACAGAAGAGACTGTGCTCCAATGCCGTATAGCGCGCGCACGGCGGAGAGGGAGAGAGCGAGAGACCTTGCGCGCGTGTGCCTCATGAAGCGCATCTAAGACAGAGAGTCAGGCACCGAAATTTTCGTTCTAATTACTACCGTTTACGTCGGAACCGGTTCCCTATTGGCACCGCGTTTCGGTACCCAACACTAACCACCAGCCTGCACAGTGGTAACAAGGCATGATGGATCCATGTTCTCATTCTGTTTACGCCAAATTCTGACTCTACCATCTGAATGTCTCAACAAAAATCGAGACTCATCAGACCAGGCAACATTTTTCCAGTCTTCAACTGTCCAATTTTGGTGAGCTCTTGCAAATTGTAGCCTCTTTTTCCTATTTGTAGTGGAGATGAGTGGTACCCGGTGGGGTCTTCTGCTGTTGCAGCCCATCTGCCTCAAGGTTGTGCGTGTTGTGGCTTCACAAATGCTTTGCTGCATACCTCGGTTGTAACGAGTGGTTATTTCAGTCAAAGTTGCTCTTCTATCAGCTTGAATCAGTCGGCCCATTCTCCTCTGACCTCTAGCATCAACAAGGCATTTTCGCCCACAGGACTGCCGCATACTGGATGTTTTTCCCTTTTCACACTATTCTTTATAAACCCTAGAAATGGTTGTGTGTGAAAATCCCAGTAACTGAGCAGATTGTGAAATACTCAGACCGGCCCGTCTGGCACCAACAACCATGCTACGCTCAATATTGCTTAAATCACCTTTCTTTCCCATTCTGACATTCAGTTTGGAGTTCAGGAGATTGTCTTGACCAGGACCACACCCCTAAATGCATTGAAGCAACTGCCATGTGATTGGTTGATTAGATAATTGCATTAATGAGAAATTGAACAGGTGTTCCTAATAATCCTTTAGGTGAGTGTATATATATAATTATTTAAGTATAAAAAAATGAATTTTTTTTATGATGTAGGAAAATGAGCTTCCCCTCTTTGAAAGACCAGCAGCCGCCACTGCTGTAAACATACAAACAACTTTTCATTAGAAAATTTCTATAACCGTAATCCTTCATCGTTTACAAACAGAACAGTCCCTGAAGACGAAAAAATTAAAGTCATGTTTGCAAGGCAGCACTTTTATACTTCCGGGTGGCACGATGATGATATCATAGGCGTTTTCTCTGGTCAATAGGATTGCCGTGATTCGATAGCAGTTTTAGACATGTCTGAGGCGTGCCCCAATGCGTTTCGACGCAGCGTGAGTTCCCTTTCGAAAGAGAAGCAACGTCTCCATTAGTCTGATTCCTGAGGTGCTGTCAGTCCCAGAGTCCCACTCACACACACGCACACACACACACACACACACACACACACACACACACACACACACACACACTGCTGTCAGTCCCAGAGTCCCACTCACACACACACACACACACACACACACACACACACACACACACACACACACACACACACACACACACACACACACACACACACACACACACACTGCTGTCAGTCCCATGCCAGCTCAGAGTCCTCATCTCAAATCAAATCATACACGATCAATGAAACATTAAAGAGAGAGAGAGATACGGGAAAAGCATTCTAATGACTTCCAATATGCCACTGTCAGAGGAAAAAATGCTTTAATTAAAATAGATTTGTGTGTTTTGATATAAAAATTCATTCCCAGAGCTTTTGTCTTTCCTCCATTACCGGCACAATGGAGTCATCCAGCTGATATCGAGCGCTGGTCACATTTACAGCCTTTTACCGTAACGTGAGCGATAACCGGTTAGTGGAGGAACGCTTCCTCAGAGGATTCTTCATTCTTTACTCTCTAATAAAGTGATCGTCCACCATCTCGCCGGTTTTGTTTTACATTAATCTTCTCTAGTCTTTCCAACAATCCTCAATAAAGAGCTCAAACCAACCAGAACCAGATTACAAGCTTTAATTCAATGGGTGAATGAATGCAGCATCACATGAAGCACTGAGAATCATGTCAAGCAATCAAATGCCACACAAGGCAATCATATGTATAAAAAAAGTGAACTTTGAAACAAATATCTGCCAATGGGCTCAGAAAAATAAACTTGATTAAAAAGGAAAACAAGATTATTTTTTGGACTCCAATGGCAGATATTTGTTCTTGTTTTAAGCACAAACTCTGAATGTTTTTTACTTAATATCTTCAGTCATTTTGTTTCTTCTCCAGTAAAAGCATCTTGATTTAAGAATGTTTAGATATTTGTGCTGGAAAACAAGACCGAAATATCCATTGTTTGCAGCATTTGCACCATTTAATGGCATGACTATGAATTTAAGACTTTTTTCTCCAAATTGAAACCTTTTTTAAGGCCTATTTCTGTCTGGTTGTCCAGATATCAAGAAATCAAGATACATTTACTGGAGAAGCAAAATGGCTGAAGATATTAAGTCTGGAAAATGTATCAAAATTAATTGAGTTTGTAATTGTGCTTAAAACAAGAACAAATATCTGCCAATTTTGTATTTAATATTTCCCCCTATATTTCCCCAGTCCTTGGGTTATTTTTAACCCAGTGTTTAAACCACATAGTGTAACAGAGTAGTGTAACAGAGTGTAACAACCACATAGGGGCAAAATTTGCCGATGCAAGCACCACTAAAAAATAATGCAACAAAGTTTGTTTCCACAAGAAAATAGCAATAATAGAATAAAAGAATGAAGCCGCTCTGGTGATGTCATCGTGATGTCACCGTGATGTCATCGTCCAGCTCAGTTCAGTTCTCATATAATGGAGTCAATGCAGGAGATCAATAACATTGTTGAATATTAAATTAAATGTCCCCAACTAAGCAAGCCAAAAGCCAAAGCCAAAGGCAACAAAGGTGAAAAAAACCTTTATAACAGAGCACTCACATTTCCTTAAACAAAAGTCCAACAATCCCAATGAATGACCGACCAGAAAGACCAATAAAAGCAAAAAAGTATGATAAAGTAAAATAATAATAGAAAATCTAGTTATATAGTAAAAAAAATAATCAACCCATTATGCTGGGTTAAATAAACAACCAAATTTGCTGGGTAAAATTTGCCCAATATGTGTTCTGTCCTATATTAACCCAAATTGGGTTGTTTTTAACCCAGTGTTTTTTAAAGTGTAACAACCACATAGTGGCTAGTTTCACCAAGGCAAGCACTCTCATTTCCTTCGAAAAAATGTCCAACAATCCCAATGAATGGCCGGCCAGATAGACTAATAATAAAAGCAAAAAAAGTACAAAATCCATCTGTGTCGTGCGTGTGTGTGTGTGCGTGTGTGTGTGTGTGTGTGTGTGTGTGTGTGTGTGTGTGTGTGTGTGTGTGTGTGTGTGTGCGTGTGCGTGTGTGTGTGTGCGTGTGTGTGTGCGTGTGTGTGTGTGCGTGTGTGTGTGCGTGTGTGTGCTTGTGTCTGTGTACGTGCGTGTGTGCGTGCGTGTGTGTGTGTGTGTGCGCGTGTGTGTGCGTGTGTGTGTGTGCGTGTGTGTGTGTGCGTGTGTGTGTGTGCGTGTGTGTGTGTGCGTGTGTGTGTGTGCGTGTGTGCGTGTGTGCGTGTGTGCGTGTGTGTGTGTGTGTGTGTGCGTGTGTGCGTGTGTGTGTGTGTGTGCGTGTGTGTGTGCGTGTGTGTGTGTGTGCGTGTGTGTGTGCGCGTGTGCGTGTGTGCGTGTGTGCGTGTGCGTGTGTGTATGTGCGTGTGTGCGTGTGTGTGTGTGTGTGCGTGTGTGCGTGTGCGTGTGTGCGTGTGTGTGTGTGTGTGTGTGTGCGTGTGCGCGTGTGTGTGTGCGTGTGTGTGTGTGCGTGTGCGTGTGTGCGCGTGTGTGTGCGTGTGCGTGTGTGTGTGTGTATGTGCGTGTGTGCGTGTGTGTGTGTGTGTGCGTGTGTGTGTGTGCGTGTGTGTGTGTGTCTCACCGGGTGGCATCCACGGATCCAGCGAAGGCTTCTCACTGGTGTCGATCTGCTCCCAGTCGAGGTCGTCGTCTCGTCCTTGAGTGTATCCACAGGAAGAGAAGGGTTTCTCGAAGTCACAATCACCTGCAACAGAACGAGCGACATTCACATCGTCAGCGCTTTCCCGGCCCGGAAATGAAATGCATCCATTACGCTTCTTTCCGTCCGCTCATAATGCAATATGCCAAACAACAGGAGCGCTTAAACCGAGATGGAGAGGCACAACATATATCACCATCATTAGCCGCGCGTGAGCCAATTCCACAATGACAGAAATGAAGTGTCCAAACTCTATCATCGTTAAACGCTGGTCGCCGAGATTAAATTTGATTCATTTCGCAGTGGCGTGCGACCAGACTTCCCCTTCAAATCATCTGCCGTTCGTTCCCATTCATCCTCATAATCCTGATGGGATACGCGGCCCAGAGAGGAACCGGGGGCTTTTAATTCCTGCAATATACAGGAGAGCATGTGAAAAAGGGATTCAAATGTGTCATTTACAGAGGTTTTGTGGCTCTTTGACTGTCAAACATGATTTTCTTCGGTCGCATCACTGACTCAAGCGACTAATCGATGAAACATTAACTAATCTGTTTACACACTTCACCTTTAACCGTCTGAACATGTGCACATCATAATGTGAACACTGCATAAACTGCTTTTATTTGTGTCTTGTTTCCAGTCCAAATTTCTAAAAATTCTTAAATCAAGATG
>NW_027508768.1:312500-322500 GCF_051911475.1 Siphateles boraxobius
AGTCAGCTTTATTTATACTTATTACTTTATTGTCAGACAAGTCTGAACAGTGTCTATGTTTACAACAACCAACATACATTAAACATCGACATACACTTAAACCTCCCACATTATACATTCAATACTACACTTATACAACTACAACACCTTCACAATACTCTTGATTTCTGATTAACTCCACGTCCACACTATCATTTTCAATCGTTTTCGAAAAGTTGCTCATCCACACTGAAACCTCTGAAAACGCTTACATCCCCGTACTGCACATGAGTAAACACAGCGTAATTTGCGCTAAGCATTAATTTACTTTCCGGCTCTTTGAAACTTTCCGGCAATGTCGAGGAAAGGCACTGAGTTTTTTAAATGGGCCTACGGTGAGGCAGAGTTGTTTATGCGAATAACACAGGAATATAAAGTGGCAAAAGCAAGTGAGAATGTAGACTGGGAGCTGTGCCAAAACAAATACGGCGAAATATTGGACCGCTTCAAATAGCATTATCCTGCGGATGACGTCGCACGAGGTCACAAACCTCAAAATAACTACAAAACTAAACTACAAAACGGAGAGCACCCAAAACAACTACTGTGCAATGTCGTTCACCATCTTGGCTGAATTGATCATATGACTGCATCATATGACTAAAAATGCGTCATCGTATTCAAAAGCCTCCGTTTTCACAGTCCACACTACGACGCGAAGACGGCGTTTTCAAATGTATCCGCTTTGGAGAGCGTTTTACAGAAGCTACGTTTTCGTTGACTTAAAACGGCGTCTCAGCTTGGACAGAAGGCCAAAACGGAGAGAAAAAGATGCGTTTTCTAACAAAAACATATTAGTGTGGACAAGGCCCATAGATATATACACTAGATGTCGCCTTGGGGTTCTAAGCATGCGTCAAAACCGCCGCCATCTTGGAACAGGGGTCTTGTCATAGGAAGTAGCTCGGTAACGCTGGATTCATGGGTGATGCCGGACTTTTGTGCTGCGTATGGATGTTCACACGAACAAAATCTAAAAACCAGACAGCAAGGGATTACATTTCACAAGAATGTAATTTTTTTTCTTCTTCTCTGGACTCAATGATAAATACATGTCTGACCGTTGGAACGAACCAAAAAAACTAGAAAATCGCATTCATGATTTATGGTGATTTTATATCCGTTAGAGCTTTTCCTACATTGACGCTGATGCATTAAAGAGGAGGCGCTCCACTGTTCCATGATGGCGGCTCTATTGATGCATTCGTTCCAATGAACTGCCGTAGCCAAGGCCACATCTAGTATATATTTATCTATGGACGAGGCCTATGTGTTTTGTTTAACGCTAAGCTAGCCTGATGCACAATAGAGTGTTTCAGCCTCACTTTGTTGAATCTTAGAACTCTCTGCTTTGATGGTAGCAATTCAAACTCATTATGCAGGAAATGAATAGAGTTAGAAACCATATTATTAGCCAGCCTTAGCAAATTGTTATAATAAGCTGAATCATAAAGCTTCTCAAGAGGCTGACCTACAATCTTTGAACAGATTTGTAATTGATTAAACAACTTTGTTTTTAGCATAACAGACAAACTCTTATACCAAATAGAGTTGCAATATTGCAGTATACTCATTATCACAGTCCTAAAGAACAACAGAAGAATCGGTTTTCTTACTCCAAATGACCCAAGACGACGAAGAAAGTCAATTCTCTGCTTTGTTTTTTTACAGAAGGTACTTCAAAATATGATCTTTCCAGGATATCATATCATCACTCCTAAATATGTGTATGTTTTAACCAGTCTGATTTTTTCATTATGAATAAAAACAGGCATTTTATGAGTATCAGATGTAGACCCAGATATAATCTCCTCGGTTTTACTCGTATTAATGAGAAGAGCATTATTCACACACCACTCTATCGATTTAGTGACACCCTGTTGATGAAGCCCAGGACTGTCCAAGTCATTCAACACAGATGTTAAAACAGAGTCATCAGAATACTTTAAAATATACTGATTTAACATGTCAGTATGGCAGAACTGGCGCAACCTTGTGGTCCTCCGACGACAGTTTTATTCACTTTGACTCTGAACTCTATCATGAGCCGCGTTTCCATTACAGATTTACGCAAAACTTTAGCGATTTTTTTCTAAATGTCGACAAAAAAAACCATTGCGACATGACGGCGTTTCCATTAACCGATGTAATGCGACTAAAACGTCATGGTGACGGATGTTGGTGGGTTTATGTATATCCCAGCCACTGCACTGGCCATTATTATTATTAAGGAGACGTGTGTGTGTGTGTGTGTGTGTGTGTGTGTGTGTGTGTGTGTGTGTGTGTGTGTGTGTGTGTGTGTGTGTGTGTGTGTGTGTGTGTGTGTGTGTGTGTGTGTTATCCAGCATTAATGGCAAGGAAAGACCCTTATACTCGAGAGCGGCTCATGAGGAGTTTCTGGGAGTTTCTCCCTCATTTCTGTTTCGAGGTCGTGATTGTGGCGTTTCTTTGAGGTTTAGAATCCAGTATTCCTGTAGTTATTTTGTCTTTTATGAGTTTAATAAAGAACTCTGCCTCGTATTCTGTCCAAACACACTACGTCATCTACGTCAGCTGACTGTAAATGTGCAAAAACTGTTTCCATTGCAGTTTTGCTAAATATTTATTTTTCGAATTGCCTGAAAAACGTCCTCATGAAAGCGTAAAAACTTTTTTGCGATAAATGGGAGTTTTTGCGAAATAGATGTGTTTCCATTGGGCGTATTTTCAATTCGCAATTTCAATTTGCGCAATTTGAACGGTAATGGAAACGCGGCTAGTGAGAAATGAGATGAGGTTTTAAATCCAACTGTACAAGTTTTGACACCAATCTGTCAACCTGTATTGTATTGAATGCAGAAGAGAAATCCAGAAGCCAGATTCTTACAGTTGTTTTGGATTTATCCAAATGTTCGAGATGATATGCAGTAAAGCATCAACTGCATCTTCAGTACTACCACCTTTCTTATAGGCAAACTGCCAAAGATCTAGTTTATCTTTCAATCAATCAACATTTATTTAGGTTATATAGCGCTTTACAACAACCATCAGGTATCCAAAGTGCTTCACATCAAAGATTAAAAATAAAGATAACATATCACCATACAAAGATTAAACATATAAAACAGTAAAATCAGAAAAAGTTGCATAGAACAGACAAAGGAAAATGTCACACCACTACTTCATATTAAAAGCTATTCTAAACAGGTAGTTTTTGAGTTTAGACCTAAAAAGGGTTAATCTGTAATTGTGCGAATCTGAACTAAGTAACACTCTCTAGACATTTCCCAATCACAGAGGTAAAGGCTATTGGTCTAAAATCTTTATATTCTCTTGGACATGAAAATTTAGGTATAATGGTTTTATTTATGCGGTCTTCCATATCACAGGAACAGTGTGTGTGTGTGTCAACTGAAGACAATTCATGTGCGAAATCCTTTAAAAGACCTGCACTACATCCATCAGGACCAACAGCTTCTTTTGTATTAATAGACTTCCTCAACCTCAAAAACAATTCTGTCCAATAATGATGGAACCATATCTATTGTTTCATTGCAATTGTCATGTTTACCTATTAATTCAAATCTGGTAAAAAAGAGTGTTGTCAAATGTGCTGACTTCGGTACCAAGTCGACACTGAAATTTTAAAAATGTACCACGTTGAGCGGAATCATAAACGCCTCTGATTGGCCGTTGTGTTCACGAGCTCATCGGATATGTCTGTGATTGGCTACAATGATCAGCGCACAGCAGCGCTCGCGTGTGTATCTGTGTAAGCACTCGCTGAAGAGCGTCATTGATGTAGATTTACAACATGTTTTTGAAGCGCTGATCATTATAGCCAATCACAGACATATCCGATGAGCGCGTGGACAAAACGGCCAATCAGAGGAGTTTATGATTCCACTCAAAACGGCACGTTTTTAAAATTCCAGAATTGACGTGGAACCGGAGACGGTACTTTAAAGTCTTTTTTAATCAATTACAATAGATTTGCTTGAAGATGACAATCCAGTCATTGTTTTCATGATGTCCCAAACCTTTTTAGTATTATTAGTTTTAAAGGCTTTCTCCAAACGCATCTTGTGAACTTCTTTTGTTTCCTTTAATTTAATTTTTAACTCTTTTTCTGTTTGTTTAAGTGGCCTAATATCCTTATTCTTAAATGCTACTTTCCTCAAATGTATAATTTCTTTAATACCTTTAGTCACATATGGTTTGTTATTTGGATAAACTTTCATCTCTTTTGTAAATATGACCAGCTCCACACAGAAGTTCTTATAATCATTTAACACTGTAGTTCTTTCATCAAGTGAGCCTTCCTCAAAAATTTCCCAATTTGTCCACTCGAAACAGTTGTTGTACACTTTCATTCGACCACAATCTACTCATTTTCCTTTCTGGTTTGCTTTTTTAAAGTTTGGTTCATATGCACTACATTATAAGTTTAGAATTGCTGGCATACTCTTCGACACATAAGCATCCTTGACATTCACAAAGCACTTATGAAGAATATTATTTACACAGCGCTTTTTTACAATACAGATTGTTTCAAAGCAGCTTTACAATGATAACAGGAAAATCAAATCGAGCTAGTTGAATGTCTAAAGTGGACTATGGAAATAAACTGTAATCGTGTTTTAGTTTAGTTTCATTAGAGGCCAAACTCCTATTGTAATCGTTACTCTTCTTCTTCTGTTCTTGAGTCTATGGCTGCAGGAAAGTTATGAAATTTGGCACATTGGTAGAGGACAGTGTGTTCTGTCACCATACCAAATTTGGAGTCTCTAACTCAATCCATCTAGCGCCACCAACTGTCCAAAGTTGCACTCACATTTACGCTAATAACTTTAGATTCGTAAGGGCTAGAAACAAAATAATTTTTTCCTTTGATTCCTCTCATTAGCGTATTAATAGACTGTTAGGTTAGGGTTAGTAGTTGAATAGTTACTTATAGTTAGCAGAATACCTGGAGTGGACTATTGAAATAAAGTGTTACCAACTAACAAGAGTCCAGAAATACAATTCACTGATGAGGAAGCTCACGTTTCAGAAAACCTGCAGGATCTTTCCCATCAACTCGAGCTCATAAAACTATGAAACGGGTTTATATTTCCAAACACACTCCATCAGTGTCTGTTTTCATACCTGAAAGGATTGTTTGACATGTGATACTGCTATGTTTCCAGTTTAACTGGGTCCGTGTGGGTGGAAAACTCTCTGAATGACGAGGCACCAGGGACAGAAAGCAGGTTATCGCTGCTTAATATGTGGAGTCGTACATCAAAAAGACAAATGCAAATCCAGCCGGCGACGTCAACCTCCAACACGCTGAACACTTCACACACCGCTAATCTTTTATATCTGTTCAAAAGCCCTATATGAGGCCCTCGGCGTGTGTGTGTGTGTGTGTGGCCCCTCAGCGTGTGCAAACACGGCCCATTGATCATCTGTGTTTGCACTTCACTAACGCATGTTTGTTTCTAGAAATGCGCATAAATCTCAGACTCGAGGGGCCGACTGTATTTCAATCAATGTTTGCACTCGGTTGTTCTGCATCCGAACAGCATGTGGGACACGAGAACACACACTCCCGCTCGACATCAGGATATGGAGCTTTGGAGGAGGAGAACAAAGACCAAAACTAATAAAAATGACGAAAACACAACTAAAATACTTCATTCACCTTAAAATTAAAGAGCGAAAACTTAAAAACTAGACATTATTTAAAAAAAATTAAAAAACAGCAAAATTACAAATTTTTTTACTTAAACTAAAACTGTAAACTTAATTAAACATTTTTTTTACTAAAACAAAAATGAAAACTTAAAAACTAGACTTAAAAAAATTAATAGAAAAAATGACATAAAACAACAAAATTACTTCTTTTACGGAAAATAAAAACAATAAAAACTTTTTATTTTAAAAAACTAATAAATATGACAAACACAAAAATAGTATCATTTTTACTGACTAAAAATAAAACATTATTAAAAACTAGACATCTTATTTTAAAAAAACTAATAAAAATGGCAAAACACAACAAAGTTACTAAAAGTGTAACAAATTAAAAATGAAAACTTGATAAAAAAAAATAGAACATTTTTGTAAAAACTATTAAAATGGCAAAACAACAATTACAAAATGTCTTTACTAATATAAAAATGAAATGGAGGTTTGTAGGAGGAAACGTGTGGAAAAAATTATATCAATGACATTCAACCTGATACAACACAAATATAAAGGCACAATATTTTAAGATTTTCAGTGAATGTCAACTTAAATTTGGATCTGATTTTCACACAAAACAATATGACAAGATGAAGAATCAATTGTGCAAAAATTGAATGCATGATGTTTTTGGCTGAACTAAACGTCGTTATTCACTCTCTCGTGTCGTTTCAAACATGTGTGACTTTCTTTCGTCTGCTGAACACAAAAGAAGATATTTTGGGCTCTAATGTTGTTTAGTTCCTAAAGTTCTTCAAAATATCTTCTTTTGTGTTGCGCAGAAGAAAGTCACACAAGTTTGTAATCGCATGATGAGGAGTTTATGATGACAAAATGATTATTTTTGGGTGAAATATCCTTTTAAGTTTATTTATTTGACTATTTGAAAATTAGGTTGTCAGGTGTTGAAAAATCTTTCCAAAAAAATATATAATAAAAAAATCAGCAGACAAAAATTCCATAAAACAGTGCAGGTCATGTGATCTGCCAATAACAGCAGGTAGATCACATGACCACTGTGTTCACTGCCATTGGTAGATACCAGGTCATTTGCATAAAGTTCTGCTGGGTGGTCTGTCAATCATGACACCTCAAACTCCTCATTTAACTATATTGACTTTGAATGTCCTGAGGAAATTGGCATTACACCTTTCAGAAATAACACACAATCACACAAACTTTTTTAGTAGACATATTTTTAAAAATTAATAAAAATGACAAAAACAAAAAATACCACAAAATGTACTAAATTTAAAAATGAAAACTTAAAAACTACACCTATTATTAAAAAAAAAAAAACATATTATTTAAAAAAAAATACAAATAACAAAACAACAATTACTACAAATTTTACTAAAACTGAAAACGGAAGCTTAAACCTGTATATATTGTTTAAAGAAAATAAAAAAATAACAAAACAACTAAATAACAAACATTTTACTAAATCTAAAAATGAAACCTTAAACTACACATTTCTTTTTAACTAATAAAAATGCAAAAACAAAAAATACAAAAACATTTACAAGACTAAAAATAAAAACTACACATTTAATTAAAAATAACAAAACAAAATGATTAATATTCTAATATATAATCGTTATGATTAAAGTTTTATTTAAAATGTTACTAAACTTAAAATATATATGAATATATATGAATCTGCTCTGAAAGCTGAATCTGCTGCTATCAAACCCAATTAGAGCATTTATCATTATGTAGAGCATGTTCTCACCGCATATAAACTGTGTGTGTGTGTGTGTGTGTTTGCTGTAGAGCGGGATGATGGATGAAACCGCTTCACTGAGGTCTGATAACAGCTTTATCTCAAAGCTTCTCCCAGAGGTAAACCAGTCTTGTTTCTCGTGTTTAGATGCGGTTCATTAATATTCTCCCGGCTTGCATCGGTCAGTATTGGTGTTATCCATTACAGACGTTATTGATTGATTGATTGGATTCCGTCTCGGATCCTGAAAGGCTTTAATTCCTTCACGTAATGATTCACAAACAGTGAATTGCACCTTTGCACAGGTGTCTCAAACTCAATCTCCAGTGTGTGTCCGCATTCAGGGATGTGTTTTAGCAGACGGAGCCCTTTTCGTCCTTGAAATTAAATGTGAATGCATTATTTCAGCATTTACCAGCAGGGAGTCAAACACCCCCGACACGCGACAGCAGAACACACACTCTCTCACGGCCAGAAGATCATGCAATTAATCAGCCATATCAGCATTCTGTGCTTGTTAAAGTCCATTAGAAATCATCACAGCGCTCGAGATAAAGAAACATCTCAGCTTAAATACGACAAAACCAAATATTTATCACTTTTCTTCGTTTATAAGAGGTTTAAATAATAATCGGATTTGTTATATTAAGATATTTAACTAATAATCAGTTTTGCTCTATTAAGATATTTAAGTAATAATCGGTTTTGTTCTATTAAGATATTTAAGTAAAAATCGGTTTTGCTCTATTAAGATATTTAAGTAATAATCGGTTTTGATCTATTAAGATATTTAAGTAATAATCGGTTTTGTTCTATTAAGATATCTAACTAATAATCGGTTTTGCTCTATTAAGATATTTAAGTAATAATCGGTTTTGCTCTATTAAGATATTTAAGTAATAATCGGTTTTGTTCTATTAAGATATTTAAGTAATAATCGGTTTTGCTCTATTAAGATATTTAAGTAAAAATCGGTTTTGCTCTATTAAGATATTTAAGTAATAATCGGTTTTGCTTTATTAAGATATTTAAGTAATAATCGGTTTTGCTCTATTAAGATATTTAAGTAAAAATCGGTTTTGCTCTATTAAGATATTTAAGTAATAATCGGTTTTGTTCTATTAAGATATTTAACTAATAATCGGTTTTGCTCTATTAAGATATTTAAGTAATAATCGGTTTTGCTCTATTAAGATATTTAAGTAATAATCGGTTTTGTTCTATTAAGATATTTAAGTAATAATCGGTTTTGCTCTATTAAGATATTTAAGTAAAAATCGGTTTTGCTCTATTAAGATATTTAAGTAATAATCGGTTTTGCTTTATTAAGATATTTAAGTAATAATCGGTTTTGCTCTATTAAGATATTTAAGTAAAAATCGGTTTTGCTCTATTAAGATATTTAAGTAATAATCGGTTTTGCTCTATTAAGATATTTAAGTAATAATCGGTTTTGTTCTATTAAGATATTTAAGTAATAATCGGTTTTGTTCTATTAAGATATTTAAGTAATAATCGGTTTTGTTCTATTAAGATATTTAAGTAATAATCTGTTTTGCTCTATTAAGGTATTTAAGTAATAATCGGTTTTGCTCTATTAAGATATTTAATCGGGTTTGTTCTAATTTGTAAGTTCTAATGCTTGTACGTTTTTCCTATTAAGAAATTTAAATGTTAATCGGTTTTGCTCTATTAAGATATTGAAATAATCATTTTATTCTATTAAGTGATTTTAATATTAATCACTTTTGTTCCATTATAAGAAATTTAAATGTTAATCGGTTTTGTTCTATTAAGATATTTAAATAATATTTTTTTTCTATTTAGAGATTTAAATCTCTTTAAATTTATCAGTTTAGTTCTATTAAAATATCAAAACATTAAATGGTTTTGTTATATTAAGAAATTTAAATGCTTGTTGGTTTTGTTCAAAGTGAGTGTAAGCAATCTTCAAAAGTATTAACAGAATTACGGTTATTGATCTAGCTGAAAAATAGCATTGATTATGAATCTCTCATTATTTGGTCTTTATTGCCATGATAACCAGTGCAGATCTATATAATATCCATATAATTGACTCCCTCATAGACGGCCCTATAACTAAAAACTTTTCCCGGTTCCCGGCCCGTCAATAGTAATAAAACTAGAGATACCGATACCGATAACCAATAATTGCTCTATATTGCCAATAACAGCTGCTCCTGACGAGCTGAGTGGCGCCTTGCATGGCTGACACCGCCGTCGGTGTATGAATGACTGAGTGAATGGGTGAATGAGAGGCAAATATGTAAAGCGCTTTGGTGGCCATTGGGTCTGTGAAAGCGCTATATAAATGCAGTCCATTTACCATTTACCATAATTCTTTATATTTAAAAGCCGATAACCGATATATTGGCGGATAAATCTAAATTAGTTTTTCAGAGGCTGATTACAAAAACAACAGTTTCACCATCAAAAACCCACGTCCCAAACACACAGTTTTGACGTTCCCATTATAATGTTATGTAGCCGATATGACAGATTTGCACT
>NW_027508768.1:327500-342500 GCF_051911475.1 Siphateles boraxobius
TTTGTCGTTTTGTTCTAGTATAGGATATTTAAATAATATTTAGTTTTGTTCTATTAAGAGATTTAAATAATAATTGGTGTTGCTTTATATTTAACAAAAAATCGGTTTTGTTCTATTTTGTGATTGAAATATTAATCAGTTTATTCTATTAAGAGATATAAACGAGAGATATTAAACAATTTTGTTTCTACTAAGAAATTTAAATATTAACTGTTTTTTTCCTAAATATGAAACGGTTTTGTTCTATTAACAATTTAAATATTAATCGTTTGTTTTTCTAAATATTAATCGTTTTATTTCCCTAAATATGAGCCGGTTTTGTTCTATTAATAAATTTAAATATTAATCTTTTTTTTCTGAATATGAATCAAATTTGTTCTATTAAGAGATTTAAATGGTAATCGGTTCTGTGTTTTTCTAAATATAAATCAGTTTTGTTCAATTAAGAGATTTAAATATGAATCGTTTTTTTCTATATATTAATTGGTTTTGTTCTATTAAGAGATTTGAATATTAATCAGATTTGTTCTATTAAGAGATTTAAATGTCGTTCGGTTTTGTTCAAAGCGAATGTAAGCAATTCTTAAAAAGTATGAAAAAATGACGGATGTCGCAGGTGAAAATGCCGCGAGAAAGTAATCAAGTGACGATGGTCAATCTTGTTGTAAGTGTAAATAATTCTCAAAAAGAGGCTAAATGAAAACACAAAACAGCAGAGAATATTATAAACTCATACTTCAACCAAAACTTGAACATATATCTAAAACATATCCCCAATATATATAAAAAAAACGTTGGAAAAACGTACCAGTGGCAACATTTTTTGAAAAACGTAACTTCAGTTTCTAAAATAAATGAACACGAGAGGCAGTAAAACAGCGAGCACTTTTAATCGTTTTTACACACAATTATGATTACAGGGCCAGATTATGGATTAATAAAGACTAATTTTCACGCGGCTCCTCCTACAACTATGTTATGAGCTCAAAACACATTTTACCACAGTGCATGATTCGTGAACTAATATATTTTGGAGTTTTCATCACTTTACCAGCTCTATATGTACAGTTTCACTGACTTACTAACACTACTAAGTACATTTAGGTACCCTAGCAACACCCTAGCAACCGCACCGAGAACACCCTTGCAACCGCCTAGCAACACCCTAGCAACCACCCAGAATAACCTAGCAACTGCCTAGCAACACCATAGCAACCACCCAGAATACCCTAGCAACGTCCTAGCAACCACCCAGAACACCCTTGCAACCGCCTAGCAACAACCCAGAATAACCTAGCAACTTCATAGCAACCACCCAGAATACCCTAGCAATGGCCTAGCAACCACCCAGAATACCCTAGCAATTGCCTAGCAACCACCCAGAACACCCTAGCAACCACCTGAACAACATGAATAAGCCATATTTCAGCACCAGAACATCGTAAAGACATGTTTGTTGGCTCGTATGCAATCATGTACCACACCCTAGCAACCGAGTGGCGAGTTTTGCCACTGCAAGCATCACTCACATTTTCTTCAGGAAATGTACATTCTATAATAAGCTACTAAGGTTGTTCAGTTGCTCAACTGTATTTGTGATACGGAGAGATCGGGTTCGAATCCCGTGAAAGACGGGTCACGATAAAAGAGCTAAAAAAACAAGCTAAAATGCTACGGTTACGCTTTTATGTCGCATTTGAGTTTTGTTAACATTATCGCGTAGGTTTATGGTTTTGTGTAGGTGTACGTTATTTTAAATGGTGATGGAGCATTGATCTTTCAGAAATGCAGTGATACGTACTAATGCCAACGTAATAAAACGTTGCAATATTCACGTTCATCTGCTCCGGAAACAAACTAAACACTCTTTTAGCGCCACTCACTGGACATTTCACTTTGAAACTGTCGCCAAACGTACATGACGACACATATTTTGCGTTTTGCAAAATGTTGCCACAGGTTTGTTTTTCTGTGTGATGTGTATTTATATGAATATGGTATCATTAGCTTAGCAACACACGTTGTTTAGTCGAGTCTTCACATGACGAGCAGGGTTAGAAATTTACTTTTCACTCACCAGCCAATTTGGCTACTAAATGTTTAAGTAACCTGCCTTTCAGAACTTCTAACTAGCCCAAACAAATATATATAGAATTTAGATTTCATACATTAAGGACACAATCCTGTCATCCAGCATCTCTTCCCTTTCTCACCAAAAATGTGTTTTATGTGGACAAAACAATACAGTAAAAAAATGTAGGATGTTGTAAAATAACAAGGTATTTTCTGTTAACTGAATGCTTTTTAATCTTCACTATTGCTTCAATGTAAATGAACAAGCGCGCAGTTATTTGTTCACTGTAAACCCTAACGCTCAAAATACTTAATTGGTTTGAGTAGGAGAAACTAATTAGTTCAGTCAAATTAACTTTTATGAGTTTTTCGCACTTTCTTTTTCTTTCAATTCTAAGGTCTATGGAACTACCATATAAGTTTAAAAACAGCCGATCCACAGACAAATGCACACATCCTGCATAACGTAGCTGTGCCTTTTCACGAGCTGTTGTGACTTCCGTATATTTGTGATGTCAGAAACTACTCAGTCCCCGCCTTCAGTCCCCTCCCCCACCTATGGTGGGTCACTCAAAAACAACAGGCCAATCAGAAGAGAGGCTCTTGAATGTTAAGTAGACAGGCCAAAACCGAGCTGTTCTTGGCAGAGCTCCTGAGAAAGGAGCTGTAAACATATATTGAGATGGTTTTTGGTACTTATACAACAAATATATATATTCTTAAGGACATTAAAACCCTAAAATAAAACTTCAGAAAGTTGTACAATATTGGACCTTTAACTGAAACGGCTGGGGTGTCTATTTCCCAGCATGCTTTGCCGATGGCACTCGAAAGAGAGAGTAAATGCTAAAATTAAGTGTAATAAGATGTTTTTCTTTGTGCAAAATTAATGTTAAGTGGGAGATTTAGTAATGATGAATGTTTTGTTATGCTAATTTAAACGAATTTCTGTTAATGTTGGTTTTAGGATAGTTACATCATGGTGACGAGTGATGCATGAGCTTTATATAAGAGCAAATAAAACCTTTATAATGCCGTAAGTGCTACTGTATAACATACTATTGTTAACATGTTAATAAATTAGCATATTAGCAAACTAGCTTGTTAAAGTTTATACTAATAAAAGTGTTCACATTGAGATTACATGAAATTAAGTTATATGTATGAATTAGTGTACTCAAACATTTCAAGTTAGGAACAATTAAAATGTATAAGTACAAAATAAAAATCTGCCAGTTCTGCTCACTTAAACTTGGAATTTCTTAACTTAAAAAAATTGTGGCAATTGATTGCCTTACATTTTTTGAGTTTTGCCAACTTATTCGGGTTTACTCGGGTTTATTCGGGTTTACAGTGTTGCGTAGTGACGTGTGTGTTCAAGTAAGCCAGATATGAGCAGATTATGCGCAATACACTGTATTTAATATATCATGATGACTCATGAGTATTTGTGCTAAATTTCAAACCCTCAGTTTCTCTTATAGTTTCTCCTATGTGGACAGCAGACAGTTCACTTCTGTCTCTCTCTGCCAATTCAGCAATTACTGGTGTTCAACCTCCACCAGGACAGACCCGTTTGGATCGCTCTGACAAACGCCTCGTCTTTCTCCCTAAAGACAACGCCACCAGCCAATCTCAGGTAATTTAAAGTCACTCGGTGCGATCGGCCCTCAGGGGCCCGTGACTCTCCTCTCTCGTCCTCTTATTTCAGCTCTCCATCGGCAGCTCCTGGCGAGCAGCTCTCGCTCTGAATCACATGTGTATATATATATATATATATATACTGTCTGTTTGGGCACTTTGAAGTTGAGAGGATTTAACCAATCAATCGCTATATCATCATCAATCAAGCCGTCGCTCTCGCTGCGATCGATCGGACGGTGAAATGGAGCAGTCGACCCACAGATCTGGACGGATAATCTGAGCCGTGCGTTTCTCCTTTCAGCTGATACATGTCAAGAGAGACAGAGAGAGAGTGCGAGAGAGAGAGAGAGATTCTCTGCTAAAAAATTGCAGGAATATTACAGTGATTCATCACACATCATTGTTTTACATGTACCCGTAATCTTGAATCAGAATGCCTCTGAAATGCCACAAAAAAGCCAAAAATGCCAACAAATTGAACAAAAATTCCCCTGATATGAACAATAATGGTAACAAAATAAACAAAAATCCCAACAAAATAAACAAAAATGCCCTTAAAATGAACAGAAATGGCAACAAAATAAACATAAATGCCCTTAAAATGAACAAAAATGCCAACAAAAGGAACAAAAATGCCAACAAAATGAACATGAATTAAAACAAAATTAACAAAAATGCCCCTGATATGAACAAAAATGCCAATAAAATAAACAAAAATGCCCCTAAAATGAACTAAAATGCCAACAAAATGAACAAAAATGCCCCTAAAATGAACAAAAATGCCAACAAAAAAGAAACAAAAATGCCAACAAAATGAACATAGATTCAAACAAAATGATAAAAAATTGCCCCCAAAATTATCAAAAATGCCACCGAAATGAACTAAAAAGCAACTGAAATTAACAGAAATGCCACCAAAAGGAACCAGAACGTTAAAAAGTTTATCGTTTGAAGTAGTTTGAAGTTAAAAATGTCAAAATCAAGCCTCGCCCTACATTTGTTCTTGTTCCAGAAACAGTTTATACTCGTATACATCAACATAGAGAAGAAAAGACTAGCCCGACTTTAAGGGAATGAATAAAGGTCACTGGCTACTAACATAAAACATTTAGGAGCCCAATAACATCTGATGCTAAATTCATGCAGACAGTTGTTCAGAAGCTGACTAATGGACATTTACAATCTATCATTGAAGAGTCGCATCTTTAGATATCAATCAACACAGGCTCATTAGTAAAAGTTCCCGTACATTTATGCAAAACCAACATACCTCATCTTACAGCTGAAACTAAAACACCAACAACTTTTATTCATTTCCAAGTAATTCATTCATTTTCTGAAGCAAAGCATATTGGGAAATTTAAATCTGCTTTGAGTTATACTTAATATAATCAGTTATTGAGTTTACATGACTTTTTCAATTGAAACTTTCAGTTATATTTTAGTAAAATTAACTGATAGGTTTTTACAATTGCTAAAGCTTTTTTAAAGTATTTCTAAAATGTCTGCTTTTGAGAATGTTTTATTTGCCGTCAGCAACCCTGAGATTGAGCATCAAGTGAATAAAGTTGAGCAAGCGGCGTCTAAAAAAAGAAGCAAGAGTGGTATCATTTGACAAATGGAGAGAAAATTGTGACAATTTCTCAAAGGAGAAAATGCGATGTTTTGTGGCTGTGAACAGCTTGGTTAAGTGGACGTCTGATGGGGAGGATCCGTCTGGTCATTATTTCAATCTCTCCCGGTTTACGGGTCCAGAATGTTGATGCGGGCCGGAGATACGCTCATGTGAATGCATGAGAGTCGCAGTCGCTGGGGTGCAGCTTTCATTTGGACAATAAAAACAAGCAGGAGGGGCGATCGAATCTCTCCCGAGCGCGAACAATGAAATCTTCCAGAACACTTCGCTGAGGAAAACAACAATAGAGCGTCTGGGAATCACTCATGACAGCTCATGACGTAATAACTATGTTCGTCTGGCTCTCTGATGAGGGACGTGTTGGTTTTAGCTGATGGCTTGTGTTGTGTTATGTTCTGGTTGATATGTGTGTGTGGATCTGGATGTGGATTGATTCTCTATGAGGGGTCTCTGTTCGATACGGCTTTGCTTCAGAAGTTGCCCTCCTCCACGTCCCCCTGCGCTTCGATCTGGACTGACCGACCGCAGAAAAATACGCTGTGGAAAAAACAAATGCAGGGATCCGTTCCTCGGTTAACAAACCTTCACCGGTTCAGGGAAGGCCGAGGCTTCAGACCAGTGCGAAAGAGTCAATAACTAAAACTACTGGCACTACTAACCAGGTATGGAGAGGTTTACCAGAGGGTTTAAAGTGCTTCATTCAGGGTAGATCATTAATAGTGGACTGGGGCAAAATGCCAACAAAATGAACAAAAATGCCACCAAAATGAATAATAATGCTCATGAAATGAACTAAAATGCCACTAAATTTAGCAAAAATGCCACCAAAGTGAAATAAAAAGCCACCAAAATAAACAAAAACGCCAACAAAATGAACAACAATGCCACTGAAATTAACAAAAATGTCAATGAAATTAACTAAACTGCCAACAAAATTAACTAAAATTGCCCCCAAAATGAACCAGAAAGTTAGAAGTGTTACAGTCTGAGGTAGTATGATTTTACAAATGTCAATAATTGACATTTAATAAGGTAAAATATGGCCCAGGAATTCACTTTATATTTTAACTTGGATATGCAGCTTTATGTCAATAATCAAACGTGCTCACTGTCTTATTTCAATAGATTCATTCTAGCCAAATGAAATACCGGCAATGACTAAAAGAGACATAAAAACGAGCCTTGAATGTTGTTGATATCCCAATGACCTTCAAAAGAGAAATCTTTTGTATTCCACAGAAAAAAAAAGTCATACATGTTTTGAGTAAATGATGATTATTTTTGGGTAATCCTACTTAAAAACACACAATATTTAATAAAATTCTCCTGTAAATTTATATATTTCAACTGTAGTCGCACTAATTGATAATAAAAAATACATATCTGATTAAATTCTGTTGCTCATTTCAACCCCTCTATGTGAAACTCCGCCCTCCAAAGACACACCAGCCAATCCAAAACCAGTAAACCTGAACATGCAAAATGAGTGACAGACTTTGTGCCTGTGATTGGCTCTGACTCTTTTGTGCTGTTCACAAACACACACACACACAAACACACACACACACACGCACACACACACACACACACACACACACACACACACACACTAAAATAAATCCATAGATGTTAACTACATAGAACAGTCAAACTATGTAAGAAAAAGTGTTCTGATTAGTCATTAGCTTGACAAACTACAGTTCAAAGCAACTAATCTGCCCTGAAAACACAATAAAAAGAGAAAAAGGAAGACAACAGGGATATTTCTCCTCACATTTGTTTCCACTTTCTTTCTCTCTCTCTCTCACTATACAATCTCCATAAGTCTAATTTGTAAATGGCTACAATGGAAGAAACTAGTCCGCTGAGGGTTGATCTTCAGCTGGGACGCTCATTATGTTTGATCATCGCAATAAACAAGACCATTAACACGCCTTGTTGTTTCTAAGATCTGTAACAAATTCCTGTTGTTTTCTTTCTTTTTCCGCTCCGTGAGAGAAAGGGAATAATTCAAGGTTGAGCATTCCGACACACACTTTGGAGAATTATGAAATGAGTGGGTAGAAAATAAAAAGCTGGTGTAATTTATCACGAACGAGTGAAGCAGAAAACACGTTATGTGTTTAAAAACCAAAAGTCCATTTATCCCGAGTTACCTGATTCCAGTGGTAAATATCCCACTCTAGAACATGATACACTGCAAAAAAATGATCTTTAAAAGCCAAATTACAGAGGGCTAAAATTACTTTAGAAAGATGGCAGCATCATTATTTTAGTTTTACACAGAGATTGATAGATCTATTAGGGAAATCTGTTTTACTTTATTAATCTCTGTTTCATTTTATGCCAACGGTGACGGTTCAAATATTGTGAAAAAGCACTTTTCATGTTCTTCCTCCCAAAGTTTGCATGTCTGTAACTCAATAAGTATTAAACATATCTTAATATCCTTTTATATTCCGGTTCATAACAAACTTTTCCTATGGTATATTCATTTGTAAGGCTCTATATGGTTCAGTTCTAGAGATATCGGCATCCCAATGTGGCTCCATGAGTACATTTTCAATGTACAATTTAACAATTTGGCACTTTTCCCATTTTTTAACTATCATCATTGGACTATAGTGCAACAAAGATAGTTAAAGTCCGCAGATTACACTAATAGATCTACTAATCTGAGAGTTAAAAAAAAGTCATATTTTACCCCCTGTAATTTGGCTCCAAATCTCAGGTTAAAATCTTTCTCCACAAAATAGTGTATTGTTCAGTAAATGATATACATCCATGACATTTAATATTAAGGCTTTCGTCACTTTTTTTGTTAGTCATTCTTAAAAAAATATAATAATAATTTGCAGTGGAAGTTCCTGCAATTTTGTTGATTAGACATGGAATGAGCCATAAATGTTTTATATATGTTTCATATCTGTCCTGAGAGAAAGTCCATGATCCCATACGATATAGTGCAATAGTTAATGTTTTTCTTTCATTACAACACTAACAAAAAAGACACACAATCAGTGCATCGCACAAACATCACACATCAAACTCTAAACCCAAGTCATAATTTTGAAAATAAACAAAAATGTCACTAAAATTAACAAAAATGCCAACAAAAAAACTAAAATGCCAGCAAAATGAACAAAAATGCCACTGAAATGAAAAAAAGGCCAACAAAATGAACAAAAATGCTCCTAAAAATGAACAAAAATGCCACTGTAATGTACAAAATGAACCACAACGCCACTAAAATGAATAAAAATGCCAACAAAATGAACTAAAATTTATAAAAATGGCAACAAAATGAATAAAAATGCCACTGAAATCAACAAAAATGGCAACAAAATGAAAAAAATGCCAACAAAATGAAAAAAAAATGCCACTAAAATGAACAAAAATTTGCTGTGGAAGTTTCTGAAATTTGGTTGATTTGATAAGAAATGAGCCATAAATCTTTTATAAACATTTCATATCTGTCCTGAGAGACAGTCCATGATCCCATACAATATTGTGTAAAACTTAATGTGTTTCTTTCATTACAACACACAATCAGTGCATCGCTGTAAACGTCACACATCAAACTCTAAACCCCAGTCATGCTCCTTTATTTCTTTAAAGCTCAACAACTTCATCCCATCAACTCTTGGTGCGTCGCTTCATAAATGATGAACCGCAGGCCTCTTACGGTCTACTTGATCCTTAATCAGTCCACTAACACACAACAATAATCACAAGATCATTTATTTGACATATTCATTTGTTCCCCAAACAGAGGTTCAGATGTTTGTGGTGATCAGAAGCATTTAGAGGATTTCTTCTCTGTTTTTCCAGCCGCTGTTTTGTGGACTTCGGAGGTTTGTCGAGCGATTAATTGATGACGGAAGGAAACATGACAAATAGTCGCTCCGCACCTGAGTTGTTTCAAATTTAAACAGTCGGTGGCATGAATTAATTGTGTCTTAAACAAAGGAAAGCTGCCCAGCCGTCCCACAGCCTCATTAATACTGTGAATTATTAAATCCCATTGCCGTGTGAAGACTTTTGACCTATTTTTCCATCAACTATTCCATCATAACGGGACACGTCATACATGAAAACACTCATTTAAGACAGAAAACCATACCAAACACTCTGTTTTCAGAGAAACTTATAGAAATCTTGAAAAAATCAGTTATGTATTACGAGTTTGGAGGAGTTAAGAGAAGGGTTAGGGTTACGGTGATAATGAAGAGAACAGACATGTTTTACAGAAGTGATGTGGGCAGATCTCAACACACTGATTTCAGCCGCTTCTCTAATGAAGACAGAGTCCTTTAACCTCTTAACTCTGTGTCCAGATAGTGAGACTATTTGTATTGCCTTTTTCCCCTTCATCACATATTTCATCATTTCATTGGAAAGCTTAAACACTCGAAACCATTTTAAAATTAGACATTTTAAAACCTTTTAGAACAAGCTCAATCTGTGTGATATCAACTTCAAATTTGGAAAAACTTTTGATTTCTAGCACTTTTAGAGTCCAAATTATTTAGTAAAATACAGTAAGGTTTAGTACAGTAGCTTTCCAGTAAACCTAAACTTCTGTAACATTTTACACTTTCTTTTTGATTCATATTTCAAGTTAAAGCAGAATAAGTCATATTAGTTTGATAAAATGTCTTTATGCACTGAAAAAAACTTTCACTCAGAAATTGCTAGTAAATTTAACAAAGAAACGGCAAGTAAGTTTTGAAGTGGAAAGACTGAAATAGTATTTTAATTGTAAAACGTAATGCAGTAATCGTGTAAAACTGTGAGTCGTTGTATGATTCACTCGACTGATTTGTTCGACACTGATTGATTCAGTTCTGTGTTGCTCGTAGAAACTCTGCGCTTCATTCGGATTCTGTGGCTTCGTTTGGAACTTCGTTAATGGAGCAAAAATAGACAAAGTAGCTGATAATATTGTGTCTAAATGAAAGTTATTCAACTGAGCGCTGAAGTGATGATGTATTTTTGTAGGCTGTAAGTTAGTGTTTTTACACACTGCAAAAAGAATCATGTTTTCCTCAGTGTTTCTGTCTTGTTCTCCAGCACAAATATCTAAACATTCGTAAATCAAGATTCATTTACTGGAGAACAAGCAGAATAACGGAAGATATTAAGTCTTGTTTACTGGAAATAAATGTATGAAATTGAAGTGAGTCTTTAAAACAAGAAAGGACTAATATTTGCCAATGGCGTCAGACAAATAAACTTATAATAAAAGTTTTGGATCACTGCTGAAATTAAGCTCTGAGACCAACATATCAGGTTCATTGAGATAACCTTCACAACCTTTATAAACTTTAAGCCTAAATACAATCGGCAAAATGAAAAGTTTAGCGTATAGGCTATAAACGAACTTCACCGCGGTCACATGACTTCAACATCATCAACAATTAGCTTCAACAACTCTTTTTTTTAGTCTTTATTTAAAAATGTTTTCTTGAAAGATTGAGTTAGAATACTTTGCAAAAGCACGATTATAAACTTTAAAAGAAAATAGTCAGTAGACGGGTTTACCAGTTACCGTTTAATGTCAATAGTTCAACATAATTCGGTTATTTAGCGTTTTTACACACTACCAATAAAAAATTTAAGAATGTTTATATATTTGTGCTGGAAAACAAGACAGAATCATCATTTTTTGCTGTTATAAAGCTGATTCTGAACACAGTAAATCACTCTGAATTACATGTTTTAGTCCAGATCTACTTGACGTTCGGGGACAGTCCGACAGCTGCCAACCAACTGTTCCTCCGCTAATGAGCTTCTCTGAGAACACAAACGGGAACTTTCTTTGCATTGATGAAGCATTCGGCTCCAGAGATCTCCAAACTTCTAGAACATCATTCACGTCTGCAACGGGACCCGCAGGTTTACATACGTCTCCTAAATAACAAGCAACTCGCCTGACAAACGATAACAATGCATTGCAATAAGCAGCATCTCTCCTTTTAAAAGGCTGATTATGAATATTCAGGTAGCGTCTCCATCTGCTCCGAGCATTGGAGGATGAACGCGCATCTACGGCAGAATATTTAATCATTACATCTGAGTTTTACGCTTCTCCGCTGCGCTTCAGAAAGGACGGATGCAGATGTTTAATCAGAAGCAAAGCATCGTGAGGAATTCATAACTCAATTCTGATTCTTCTTGTTCATTTCAAGTTTAGGTATCGGGATTAATGGATGTAGAATATGGTGAGGCATTAATATGTGTTTTATAAGTACTAATAAACAGCCAATATCTTAATAATATGCATGATAATAAGCAAGTGAGGATTGGACTCTAAACTAAAGTGTTTCTAACTAACTTTATCTGGACAATAACTTTATTCTAGATCTGCTGTAAAGCCTAAACAATCTCTGTTACTGTAATCTCCTATTATCACTGTAATCTGCTGTGAAACTCTATATTGTTAAAGCGCTGCGTAATTGAAGGAGACCTGGCTAATATTTCCAATATCTTAATAATATGCATGATAATAAGCAAGTGAGAATTGCAAGTGAAGTGAACTCTATAAACTAAAGTGTTTCTTCCTAATGTGTAAAGTGTTTCTAACTAACTTAAGATGGACAATAACTTTAATCTAACTTTACTCAAACAGTTTGTTACTGTAATCTCCTATTATGACTGTAAAGCTGCTTTGAAACAATCTATATTGTTAAAAGCGCTGTATAAATGAAGGAGACTTGGCTAATGTTGCCAATATCTTAATAATATGCATTATAATAAGCAACTATTTAATAGTGAGAATTGGGACTCTAAACTAAAGTGTTACCGTAAGTTGCTTCTCACGCAAAGAATGAAAGAAATTAAGAATGCAAGTTACAGACATGGAAACACGTCACATTTATAACAGAGAAATAAGATTAAATTCACTCAGACCTTCTCCGAAAAGCATTTGTAACCAAACTCTGTTTGTGTGTGAAGTTGCATGGATATCATCTCAACATCCGCTTGTTTACCGCATTATTCAGAGCATCTGTCAGCGACAGTGAAGCCCGAGCGCTTGATTAATAATTAGTCTGAAGGAGAACGGCACAGTCAAAGCCCGCAGAAATGCCTCCATTATTTAACGGCAGCGTGCGTTAATTAAACCAGGATCCCGACACCGAAGGAATGATGGATTGGGATTCTGAGTTCTAGATTACAGAAGAAATGAGTGGATGTGAGCGGAATAATCACGAGAAAAATAAATAAACAAATCATGATGTTTGTTAAATGAGAAAGCAAGAAACAAACTGATCGATTCTGGATATTATATATTCAAAATAATATTCTTAATCTGTATTTTATGTCTTGTTTTCCATCACAAATATATACAAATCTTCGAAGCAGGAGAGATTGTGAAGCAAAATTGCACTTTTAAAATAAAATGTATCAAATAAAGAAAGTTTTCATCAGTTTTCAACTGATAATAATAATAAATGTTTCATATTATAGTGATTTCTGAAGGATCATGTGACACTGAAGACTGGAGTAATGATGCTGAAAATTCAGCTTTGATCACAGGAATAAATTACACTTTACTATATATTCACATAGAAAACAGATGATTTACATTACAATAATATTTCACTGTTTTTAATGTATTATTGATCAAATAAATGCAACCTGCAAAAGAAGAAACTTTGATCATCTGATCTCAACTCTTCAAAAGTTCTGAGAAATCTGAAATTAAATAGTTGCAAAAGTCCAGGGGCCTCATTTATAAACGTTGTGTACGCACAAAAGAAGGCGTACGCCGCTCTCTACGCAATAATTGGTATTTATGAAAAGCAAACTTGACGGGAAAATGTGCGGTCCTTCACGCAAGCTCTGACCCAGGCGTACGCACAGAAACAGGTGAAATGAGAAATGGCGACACCGTCGGCAGATGGAAGAAACACGTGAGAGTGTGTGAAACTGCAGACCGTTGTGTAAAATAATGGCAATACTGCCTCTCATAAATAACACGAAGACTTCACAAAGCAAGTCTTACAATCAACAGCCTACACGAACACCCGTTTGATCGATCTGAAACAGAAATGCAAATTAACACATATTTGCAAAAAGAAAAGTGAAATATGTTCTGCAATAATATTGGCATGTTATACAATTCATCCTCATAAATAAGATGGTAAAGAGAACGAAATAATGTACAAAACTGATATTCTCGCCAATGTGTCCGTCTGGCAGAGCAGAGATAGATGCAATCAGATAGTCAGTCAGATAGATAGATAATTAGGGAGGGAGGGATGGATGGATGGATGGATGGATGGATGGATGGATGGATGGATGGATGGATGGATGGATGGATGGATGGATGGATGGATGGATGGATGGATGGATGGATGGATGGATGGATGGATGGATGGATGGATGGATGGATGGATGGATGGATGGATGGATGGATGGATGGATGGATGGATGGATGGATTGATTATTTGTCCACTGGGGAAAGTTGTTTTCATAGTAAAAATGTCTTCATCAGCTACGGAATCATGGTATTCATGCATATGCCTTTAGTTTGTTTTATTTGAGATAAAATAACGTATGACGTATGTCTCAACCATTTAGAAAGCTGCTAGAAATTACATTTGCGCTGAACTATTTCCAATTTCCAAGTAGATTATAACCGACGTCTGTAGCTTGTCAGACGCAATTAAATGAATTGAAATAAAATGCCCCATCACAATGCGTAATGACGCACAATGGCTGATCTTGCGCTCTTAGAAGATGTGGAAAATGGAAGGATTCGGAGTGAACGCATCTTCAGACAGCAAGAAGACTTGCTGGCAAATGAGGCAAATATCCGACCATTTCTTTTTTATTTCGGCCACAGTGCGAGGTTGTGAGGCTACAGCATTTACGGCGTCTGCAACCTATTGCCACTCAAGTGCCTTTTTGGCATTAGTAATGCCCACTCTGTGCCCTCCAAACAACATGTTTCTCCTCTTTTCCACCTCGCCAACGATAACTTCTACTTCACATTGAGTGAAGTTACGTTTTTTTTATTTCCTCTCTGTGTTTGCCATGATTTCGCAATCGATGAATATTAACTTGTGGGCGTTTCACGGACTATTTATGATGTGCGTGCGCACGGTTTTTTAAATCTGAATATTTCTGTGCGTACGCACGTCCTATGTTTCATCCGTGGGCCACTTCTGACGCAAATCCTACGCAAAGTTTTATAAATGAGGCCCCAGAGCTTTATTGTTTAACTTTAAATGTTGTATTTTACATTGAAACACCTCAAGACACTAAACCTCCACTAAACTAAACCTAAATCTTCAACTCATCATGAAATGTAAGTTGCACTCGTCTTTTCTTCTCTATTGTTTCGTATATCGAGTGAAATGCTTCTGGAACGAGAACACATGTGGGCGGGGCTTGATTGTGTCTGAGGAATTGATTGGATGGTTGTGGTTTGCTATTGGCTGATCTCATGTGAGTGACAGGTTATAGCCCCGCCCACATCATCAGAGAAGAGAAGAGAAGCTGCAAGAGGAACTTATTCTGATTTCGAGATTACCAGGAACATGAAGTTAACACAATCATAACGATGTGATTTGTGCACTGATAAAGCATTCATAATGAACAAAAAAACACATTCTGAATGAATTTTCATTTATTCCTCG
>NW_027508768.1:347500-357500 GCF_051911475.1 Siphateles boraxobius
TTATGCAACATTTGAGTTTCCTGAGAATTAGATTTTTTCCAGACAAAAATGAGGTTTGACAGTAATTTATGATTGAAAATGCTTCCTCATGTTGTTTCTTTTCCAGTTTCTTCCATTTTAAAGGAATCTTCCACCATCTTTTAACATAAATTTCACTGATTTATTTTTTACAGTGTTCTCGTGCATTATATATCAAGTCTTCTAAGCTCATACTGTATTATGCTTGCTTTGCATAAGAAATAGACACAAAATACATTCAAGTTATTCAATAAAAGTCTTAATACACACTCGATCTCTCCTCGTCAAAATAACACAAGAGTGCAAAACATCATCACTGCAAAAAAATGATGTTCTTCCTCAGTGTTTCTGTCTTGTTTACCAGCACAAATATCTAAACATTCTTAAATCAAGATTCATTTGGACAAGTAAAATGACTTTATAAAGACAGTCACTGAATTCAGAAGTTATAACAGAATAAATCCTTTTAGTTCGGCTATACTATATGTCACTGAAAAAACTTGTAGAAACAATTTTTCACTTTGAAATTGCTAGTAAATTTCAAACGGCAAGTAAGTTTTGAAGTGGAAAGACTGAAATAGTATTTTAATTGTAAAACGTAATGCAGTAATCGTGTAAAACTGTGAGTCGTTGTATGATTCACTCGACTGATTTGTTCGACACTGATTGATTCAGTTCTGTGTTGCTCGTAGAAACTCTGCGCTTCATTCGGATTCTGTGGCTTCGTTTGGAACTTCGTTAATGGAGCAAAAATAGACAAAGTAGCTGATAATATTGTGTCTAAATGAAAGTTATTCAACTGAGCGCTGAAGTGATGATGTATTTTTGTAGGCTGTAAGTTAGTGTTTTTACACACTGCAAAAAGAATCATGTTTTCCTCAGTGTTTCTGTCTTGTTCTCCAGCACAAATATCTAAACATTCGTAAATCAAGATTCATTTACTGGAGAAGAAGCAGAATAACTGAAGATGTATCAAAATGAAACAAGTTTATGCCTTTAAACAACAACAAATATCTTTCAATGGGGTCAGAAAAATAATCATAATTTAAAGGGAAAATCATTTTCTGCATTTCAGTGTGAGTAAATGATGATTTAGGCTGAATTGTAAGGTCAAGGAACCAGCGGTAGAGAACGAAGGCAACACTCTCTCGCTGTAAATAAACACTAATTGGTGGCTAATTTTCTTAGCTGTTGCCTGGATGATCTGCAGCCTTGAGGCGTGTTTGAATAATTCATAGGAACAGCAAACACGGCTTTATGTTGGAGGCCCACAAGGCTCGGCATTCATTACGCCAGCGTGCTGGAGGTTCTGGAAGCAAGATCTACTATTAGAATAATCTGCATGTTGGGGATTGGCGGTCGTTCCAGAGGCTCTGGCAATAGAGCTTCCGCTGGCACACACACACACACACACACACATACACACACACTGAGAGAGAGAGAGAGAGACGAACAAAGCTTGTGTTCAGAGAGAGACACCTGGGATCGGACCAGTGTGTGTGTGTGTGTGTGTGTGTGTGTGTGTGTGTGTGTGTGTGTGTGTGTGTGTGTGTGTGTGTGTGTGTGTGTGTGTGTTGTGTGTGTGTGTGTGTGTGTGTGTGTGTGTGTGTGTGTGTGTGTGTGTGTGTGTGTGTGTGTGTGTGTGTGTGTGATCAGACACACTCTTCACCAACAGATATTCCAGATCACACTCCCAGAATTCATTGTGACAAGGTCTGTGGAAATAATCTGTGTGATTACAATAAAATACACATATTTTATATTATGCATTTTTGTTTTCTTATCCTGTCAAATTATCTAGATAAACATTCTCAAAACATTATCGGTGTACTTATACAACATTTAAAAACACACATATATATATATATATATATATATATATATATTTAAAAAAAACATTAAAAAAGTCAGAAAAATGTCATTAAAACACTATTTTAGCCAATATAGGGATTTATTTGAATGTTAACACTCGTGAGACGTGAGGCTCGATTGCGAATCGACATAATGATGGATATTGGCATTCATATTCTCCTAATCAAGGATTCGGCGCTAACGCTATTTATTTGAAAGTAAACATGATTACGTGACAAGATGATGGAAGAGCGATCTTACAATTCTGCTCAATCTTCCAGTGAAGTTTGTTTTGCCCTAAAGACACACACACACACACACACACACACACTCACTCACTTAGACACACACACGCTCACTCACTTAGACACATACACACTCTCACACACACACACAAACAAAGACACACACACTTAGACACAAACAAAGACACACACACTTAGACACAAACTCACACACACACACACACACACACACACACACTTAGACACAAACACACACACACACACACACACACACACACACACACACACACACACTTAGACACAAACACACACACACACACACTACAAAATCTTAATTATTCCATACTGTTGACACGTGGGTCTTTCTTTCTCCCAGGAGAAACATCGGAATAAAGACACTCCAGAAACTATAGATCTCAGTGATCGGGGACAAACTGACCTCAACCAGAGTTTAACATTTAAACAGCATCTATTCTGCTTTCCACATGTTCATCTGTGTGTAGTGTGTAGTGTTCATCTGTGTTTAGTGTGTAGTGTTCATCTGTGTGTAGTGTGTAGTGTTCATCTGTGTGTAGTGTGTAGTGTTCATCTGTGTTTAGTGTGTAATGTTCATCTGTGTGTAGTGTGTAATGTTCATCTGTGTTTAGTGTGTAGTGTTCATCTGTGTTTAGTGTGTGTAGTGTTCATCTGTGTTTAGTGTGTAGTGTTCATCTGTGTTTAGTGTGTAGTGTTCATCTGTGTTTAGTGTGTAGTGTTCATCTGTGTGTAGTGTGTAGTGTTCATCTGTGTTTAGTGTGTAGTGTTCATCTGTGTTTAGTATGTAGTGTTCATCTGTGTTTAGTGTGTAGTGTTCATCTGTGTTTAGTGTGTAGTGTTCATCTGTGTTTAGTGTGTAGTGTTCATCTGTGTTTAGTGTGTAGTGTTCATCTGTGTGTAGTGTGTAGTGTTCATCTGTGTGTAGTGTGTAGTGTTCATCTGTGTGTAGTGTTTAGTGTTCATCTGTGTGTAGTGTTCATCTGTGTTTAGTGTGTAGTGTTCATCTGTGTTTAGTGTGTAGTGTTCATCTGTGTTTAGTGTGTAGTGTTCATCTGTGTTTAGTGTGTAGTGTTCATCTGTGTGTAGTGTGTAGTGTTCATCTGTGTTTAGTGTGTAATGTTCATCTGTGTTTAGTGTGTAGTGTTCATCTGTGTTTAGTGTGTAGTTCATCTGTGTTTAGTGTGTAGTGTTCATCTGTGTGTAGTGTGTAATGTTCATCTGTGTTTAGTGTGTAGTGTTCATCTGTGTTTAGTGTGTAGTTCATCTGTGTTTAGTGTGTAGTGTTCATCTGTGTTTAGTGTGTAGTGTTCATCTGTGTTTAGTGTGTAGTGTTCATCTGTGTGTAGTGTGTAGTGTTCATCTGTGTGTAGTGTGTAGTGTTCATCTGTGTTTAGTGTTCATCTGTGCTTAGTGTGCAGTGTTCATCTATATTTAGTGTTCATCCGTGTGTAGTGTTCATCTGTGTTTAGTGTGTAGTGTTCATCTGTGTTTAGTGTGTAGTGTTCATCTGTGTTAAGTGTGTAGTGTTCATCTGTGTTTAGTGTGTAGTGTTCATCTGTGTTTAGTGTGTAGTGTTCATCTGTGTTTAGTGTGTAGTGTTCATCTTTGTTTAGTGTGTAGTGTTCATCTGTGTGTAGTGTGCAGTGTTCATCTGTGTTTAGTGTGTAATGTTCATCTGTGTTTAGTGTGTAGTGTTCATCAGTGTTTAGTGTGTAGTGTTCATCTGTGTGTAGTGTGTAGTGTTCATCTGTGTTTAGTGTGTAGTGTTCATCTGTGTTTAGCGTGTAGTGTTCATCTGTGTTTAGCGTGTAGTGTTCATCTGTGTTTAGCGTGTAGTGTTCATCTGTGTTTAGTGTGTAGTGTTCATCTGTGTTTAGTGTGTAGTGTTCATCTGTGTTTAGTGGTCATCTGTGTGTAGTGTGTAGTGTTCATCTGTGTTTAGTGTGTAGTGTTCATCTGTGTGTAGTGTGTAGTGTTCATCTGTGTTTAGTGTAGTGTTCATCTGTGTTTAGTGTTCATCTGTGCTTAGTGTGTAGTGTTCATCTATGTTTAGTGTTCATCTGTGTGTAGTGTTCATCTGTGTTAAGTGTGTAGTGTTCATCTTTGTTTAATGTGTAGTGTTCATCTTTGTTTAGTGTGTAGTGTTCATCTGTGTTTAGTGTGTAATGTTTATCTGTGTTTAGTGTGTAGTGTTCATCAGTGTTTAGTGTGTAGTGTTCATCTGTGTTTAGTGTGTAGTGTTCATCTGTGTTTAGTGTGTAGTGTTCATCTGTGTTTAGTGTGTAGTGTTCATCTGTGTTTAGTGTGTGTAGTGGTCATCTGTGTGTAGTGTGTAGTGTTCATCTGTGTTTAGTGTGTAGTGTTCATCTGTGTTTAGTGTGTAGTGGTCATCTGTGTTTAGTGTGTAGTGGTCGTCTGTGTTTAGTGTGTAGTGTTCATCTGTGTTTAGTGTGTAGTGGTCATCTGTGTTTAGTGTGTAGTGGTCATCTGTGTTTAGTGTGTAGTGGTCATCTGTGTTTAGTGTGTAGTGTTCATCTGTGTTTAGTGTGTAGTGTTCATCTGTGTTTAGTGTGTAGTGTTCATCTGTGTTTAGTGTGTAGTGTTCATCTGTGTTTAGTGTGTAGTGTTCATCTGTGTTTAGTGTGTAGTGGTCATCTGTGTTTAGTGTGTAGTGTTCATCTGTGTTTAGTGTGTAGTGTTCATCAGTGTTTAGTGTGTAGTGTTCATCTGTGTGTAGTGTGTAGTGTTCATCTGTGTTTAGTGTGTAGTGTTCATCTGTGTTTAGCGTGTAGTGTTCATCTGTGTTTAGCGTGTAGTGTAGTGTTCATCTGTGTTTAGCGTGTAGTGTTCATCTGTGTTTAGCGTGTAGTGTTCATCTGTTTTTAGTGTGTAGTGTTCATCTGTGTTTAGTGTGTAGTGTTCATCTGTGTTTAGTGTGTAGTGTTCATCTGTGTTTAGTGTGTGTAGTGGTCATCTGTGTGTAGTGTGTAGTGTTCATCTGTGTTTAGTGTGTAGTGTTCATCTGTGTTTAGTGTGTAGTGGGCATCTGTGTTTAGTGTGTAGTGTTCATCTGTGTTTAGTGTGTAGTGTTCATCTGTGTTTAGTGTGTAGTGTTCATCTGTGTGTAGTGTGTAGTGGTCATCTGTGTGTAGTGTGTAGTGTTCATCTGTGTGTAGTGTGTAGTGTTCATCTGTGTTTAGTGTGTAGTGGTCATCTGTGTTTAGTGTGTAGTGTTCATCTGTGTTTAGTGTGTAGTGTTCATCTGTGTTTAGTGTGTAATGTACATCTGTGTGTAGTGTGTAGTGTTCACCTGTGTGTAGTGTGTAGTGTTCATCAAGTGTAGTGTGTAGTGTTCATCAGTGTTTAGTGTGTAGTGTTCATCAAGTGTAGTGTGTAATGTTCATCTGTGTTTAGTGTGTAGTCTTCATCTGTGTTTAGTGTGTAGTGTTCATCTGTGTTTAGTGTGTAGTGTTCATCTGTGTTTAGTGTGTAGTGTTCATCTGTGTTTAGTGTGTAGTGTTCATCTGTGTGTAGTGTGTAGTGGTCATCTGTGTGTAGTGTGTAGTGTTCATCTGTGTGTAGTGTGTAGTGTTCATCTGTGTTTAGTGTGTAGTGGTCATCTGTGTTTAGTGTGTAGTGTTCATCTGTGTTTAGTGTGTAGTGTTCATCTGTGTTTAGTGTGTAATGTACATCTGTGTGTAGTGTGTAGTGTTCACCTGTGTGTAGTGTGTAGTGTTCATCAAGTGTAGTGTGTAGTGTTCATCAGTGTTTAGTGTGTAGTGTTCATCAAGTGTAGTGTGTAATGTTCATCTGTGTTTAGTGTGTAGTCTTCATCTGTGTTTAGTGTGTAGTGTTCATCTGTGTTTAGTGTGTAGTGTTCATATGTGTGTAGTGTGTAGTGTTCATCTGTGTTTAGTGTGTAATGTTGTGTTTGATCATGAGAAAGCTCCAGTTCTTCTCTATATCAGTGTTTCTGAACTCCTGAAACGCCTCCATTGTATCTTGAGTTTCTTCCGGGAACGAACACGTCACAATATTCCTCATTATAATAATTCATACGCAGAATAAAGGGGCGGGGCCTGGTTGAGTTAGTTAGTAGTGTGTTAAACTGGCGGTTATGGTAAGGGGCGGGGCATTTCCCAAACACACTCGAAGCGCTCAACCAATCACAACACACTGATCCAGCCGACCAATCAGAGCACAGTGTGCTTTTCAGGAGGAGGGGCTTCATAGAGACAGGAAGTAAACAGAGCGTTACTGACAGACTGGGAAGAGAGGAGCCGCAACAATGGAGAATATGAGGAAAATAATCAACATTCAAGCAGGAAAACCTGTTCTAGTAGAGCCTGAAAACAACAGATAGACTCTGTAGAAAGGCACAATATGGCCTATTTAACATAAAATTCATCAAAACACACACACACACACACACACACAAATGGTCTCTCACCAACATATCGGCTTTAGTGCTAAAGGCAGTGTGAACGTGACACTGTGTGCTGGGAGTGAGTGTGTGTGTCTGTGTGTGTGTGTGTGTGTGTGTGTGTGTGTGTGTGTGTGTGTGTGTGTGTGTGTGTGTGTGTGTGTGTGTGTGTGTGTGTGTGTGAAATGTCATTGGAACGAGGCACCAGCTGTTTTTAAATGGCAGTGAGAGCCTGAGCGAGGTGTCGGACGCATGCCCTTTGAGTGTGTGTGTGTGTGTGTGTGTGTGTGTGTGTGTGTGTGTGTGTGTGTGTGTGTGTGTGTGTGTGTGTGTGTGTGTGTGTGTGTGATGTACACATGTGTTCCCTGTCTCCTCCCATCAGCCTCAGTTAAAAAGATGTTTCACCCGATTGCCCACAGGAACACTCGTATCATGAGCACAAACTCAAACTGGACTAAAGGCTCGTTCCCACCGAGGACGAGAACTATAAAGAAAAGCGAATCGCACTTCATGTTCCTGGTAATCTCGAATCAGAATAAGTTCCTCTTGCAGCTTCTATTCTCTGATGATGTGGGCGGGGCTATAACCTGTCACTCACATGAGATCAGCCAATAGCAAACCACAACCATCCAATCAGTTCCTCACAGACACAACCAAGCCCCGCCCACATGTGAATTTTTTTTTCCACGCACGTGAATTTTTTGTGTGTGTGAGTGAATTAGGTTTCATACATGTGAAATGGTCTGCATATGTGAGAATCATGTTTTTGCGTGAATTATAATTGAGATTTCGTCTGTTTGGTCCGGGGAAGTTTCACTCCGGAAATCCGGACCAAACAAGATATAGGTGTGAAAGGGCCCAAGACACTGAGAGTGGACGGCTTATTAAACATCTGAATTTAAATATATTAATAAATACACAAACAAACACCAGCCTAGCTTTCACACGTGTGTCTCATGCATCGAGTGTGTTTGATTAGATGTTATTAATCAGCGACTGATGATTTCTACACTAAGCTGTGATTCGGGTCGATCTTCTCTGACTGGAGATCATCCATCGCAGACATGATTAGAGCTGTCAATGTGTGTGTGTGTGCGTGCCTGCGTGCGCGGGTGTGTGTGCGTGCGGGCGCATGTGCGTGTGTATGCCCGTGTGTGTGTGTGCGCGTGTGCGTTTGTTTGTGTGTGTGTGCGCGCGTGTGCGTGCGTGTGTTTGTGTGTGTGTGTGCGTGCGTTTGTGTGTGTGTGTGTGTGTTTGTGTGTGTGTGTGTGTGTGTTTCTGTGCGTGCGCATGTGCCTGTGCGTGTGCGTGCGTTTGTGTGTGTTTGTGTTTGTGTGTGTGTATGTGTGTGCGCGCGCGCGTGTGTGTGTGTGTGTGCGTGTGCGTGTGTGCGCGTGTGTGTGTGCGCGCGCGTGTGTGTGTGTGTGTGCGTGTGTGTGTGTGCGCGCGCGCGTGTGTGCGTGTGTGTGTGTGTGTGTGTGTGTGTGTTTGTGTGCGTGCGCATGTGTGTGTGTGCGTGTGCGTGTGTGTCTCCAAGCATTCCCACAAATTGAGCAGCATTACATCCTCATGCTCGCTGGCGCGGAACGAGCGCTCGTTGAGAGTCTGATTCTGATTATCGTCTCGTTCTTCACTTTCCAGTGCACTTATTAACATTATGAACAGAAATGTGTTAAAAGCATCTCTGATTTAAACCTCAATGACTAAAACAACACTGCAGGGACTGTTATACCACTATTTCAAGTTCACACTTTCTGTCTCCTACTAATAGATTCTAAGTTTAATGCACTTTGTGAAAATGTTTAATTTAATTCGGCTACACTTTCCCCATAATTTCATCCAGTTTAAATGACAGGAGAAATTGAAAAAGATTTCCCACATAGATTAAAAATGTTTAACACAAAAAAGGAGAATGCAAAAAAAAATGACAATATATATTTTACTGTATTAAAATTAACATTAAACTATATATTTTTTCATAGTTTCCAAATAATTTCAAATATTTGGATGAAAAGATAAAAAAAAACATCAATTAAAATAAATAAATTAATAAATAATTGAAGTGATTAAATTAAAAATAAAATTACATAAAGTAAAAATAAAGTTTCAAGTATTTAGAAGAAAAGCTTAATAAAATAAAATAAAGTTTCAGGTATTTGGATGAAAATAAAATAAAATAAATACATTAATTAAAATAAATAAATAAATAAATAAATAAGCGATAAAGTGATCAAATTAAATGAAGTTGCATAAATAAATACAGTAAAATTAAAATGTCAAGTATTTGAATGAGAAGTTGAATAAAATAAAATAAATAAATCGATTAAAATAAACAAAACTAAAGTAATACAGTTAAATAAAGCAAATTAAGTAAATTAAAGGAACATAAATTAAGTTAAATAAAGTTAAATGAATGAATGGAGTAAATAAAGTTAAATTAATTAACACCACACTTTTACAGGAAACACAAACACACTGAACCGGGTAAATCGGCTGAGGCGTATTGATCTAATAGTTTATTAGTGCTCAGGTCACAGAGTCTCTCGTTCTCGTTAGCAAGAACATCTCCACGGCACAGAAGAAGAGGTGAGGATCTTCTTTCCACAGAAAACACATGAAATAGGCCACAGGGTTGATGTTGAACATGAAGTCTCCCAGAAGAGCTGCTGCCATGAAAACCCAATGCTAATCCACTACGCCCACCGCGCGGAAACCGCACGCAGATTAAACACATATTCCTGCATCTCTACACACTGACTCAAAGAGAGAGAGAATTAAAGACACAAACTTATTAACGGCACATGATAATATTCCTCCTGGGTCCGTGGACTGACAGAACTGGAGCAACTCACCCGTAACATTAATTAAGCTTAAAATATCAACGTTTCACTCGCCAATTCAGATATACGCCACATTAAAACGGGATGCCATCCATAAAGTCATTATGAGATATGTTGTCTGTGTACAGTACCTTGGGAATATTTCCATTTCACATTTCAAATCAAAAGTTTCCGGACCTAAAAAACCCCACAATGGATGGGGAAGAATCACTTTCACGTGCATTTTTATTAAAACATCATAAATATCTTAAAGTCTCACCAAATGTTGCTCCTCAATCAAATGCCTGTTACTGTCAGGTTGTTTAGATAACACCCTAAAACAACTACCAAAGTTTCAGTGTTCTTTCTCAGTATTTCCAGCACAAATATATCAATATTCTTAAATTATGATACATTTACTGGAGAAGAAAGATGACTGAAAATGGAAAATGTATAAAAATGAAGTGAGTTTGTGTTTAAAACAAGAATAAAGTCAGAAAATTAAATGTAACTCAAAGAGAAAACAAGATTACATTGGCAGATATTTGGCATTCTTTTCACAAGTAAAATAACTTCTACACTGCAAAAAATGCTTTTCTTACTTAGTA
>NW_027508768.1:362500-397500 GCF_051911475.1 Siphateles boraxobius
CAAGAGAGAGGTGTGAGATCTTTTAATAGCGCAGTCATTCAGGCCGATGCATTATTATAACAATAGAAGACAAGCTAAAGATTAAAAAAAGCTACATCCAAGTAACATTACATCCAAACTTTACGAGGAAACACCGCAGAATTGCACACACACACACACACACACACACACACTCATGCAAACTTCACTGTAAACCCGAATAAGTTGGCAAAACTCAAAAAATTCAAAGCTTAAGTGAGCAGAACTGGCAGATTTTTATTTTGTACTTATACATTTTAATTGTTCCTAACTTGAAATGTTTGAGTACACTAATTCATACATATAACTTAATTTCATGTAATCTCAATGTGAACACTTTTATCAGTATAAACTTTAACAAGCTAGTTTGCTAATATGCTAATTTATTAACATGTTAACAATAGTATGTTATACAGTAGCACTTACGGCATTATAAAGGTTTTATTTGCTCTTATATAAAGCTCATGCATCACTCGTCACCATGATGTAACTATCCTAAAACCAACATTAACAGAAATTTGTTTAAAATTAGCATAACAAAACATTCATCATTACTAAATCTCCCACTTAACATTACTCTTGCACAACATTTTTTTTATTACACTTAATTTTAGCATTCACTCTCTCTTTCGAATGCCATCGGCAAAGCATGCTGGGAAATAGACACCCCAGCCGTTTCAGTTAAACTTAAGTTCGTCTAAATTAAAAGAGATGATTTCACTAAACTCAAAACAATGAAACAGTTCAGTTTACTTAAAATAAATCAGTTATGTGAACTTCAAAGAAAAAGAATGTGCTAAATACTCATAAAAGTTCATTTGGCTGAACTAATTAGTTTAATTTAAGTTTGTCCTACTCAAACCAATTAACTATTTTAAGCGTTAGGGTTTAAAAGCTTATAAACCTTCATATGCGCTCTATGAAACATGCGAAGGCTTCCTTTATACTTTTGTGCTGTTTAAGAGTGATTCCCCAAAAAATCATCTATTACTCTTAACCTAATACTAATTTAAGGATATAGAAGTTTGTGCTTAAAAAAAATAATAATAATATGCGCATATGGGATCAGAAACATAATAATTGATTAATAATTGATAAAAGATCATTTTTCGGACCCCTTTCGCAGATATTTGTTCTTGTTTTAAGCATAAACTTTGATTCATTTTTCATTAAACAAGACTTAAAACTTTCAGTCATTTTTCATCTCCAGTGAAAGTATAACATATTAAAATAGGATTTGCAAGAGGTGCAGGATTCATCTATAGTGGATCAAAATCTTACATTAAAGTTATACATGAATTTTGAATTCTTGTCTTAGGATGACTTTGATAAACTCTTTTATTTTACAAATAGACATGTTTAGCAGAAACTCACGTCACTGTTCACTTCAGTTCAAGATTTTTCACAATACGTACTGATTCAGCAGCTTTACAGAAAATGCTTGTTTCAATGTTACAATTTATGAAGTAAATTATGATGCTTTATGGACACTATCCGCTTTCATTTCATGGACGACAGCATCGTTGGTGTTTCGCAGACGAAAGTGAACGGTGAAGTAGCGATGGATGAATGTCAGTGGAGTTTCAGCTCATAAACTGGATGAATTGTGACTCTCTAGACAGTCTCACTCTGGTCTACTGGGAACTTTGGGTCTGTTTTCGTTAGAAGGACAGAAGTGTTTGACGTTTTTGTGAGCCGGCACTGTAATTACTGTAATAATGTTTGAGAGATGAAAGAAATCATAGAGAGCAGCAATAAAGAAACATAAAGACGTCTCAGTGCACCTGGAACAGATAACAGACTCGTTCTGTCCTATAAAACACTGTAATTGGCAGCTCTACTGTGTCCCACAGAGTCCTGACTGTGACTGGAAAAAATTAAGAGTCTAATAATCACTCCAGTTCTACACTAGGGTGTTCTGGGTGGTTGCCAGGGCACTGCTACAGTATGTTGCTAGGGTCTTGTATGTAGTTGCTAGGGTGCTGCAACAGTATGTGGTTGCTAAGGTGTTCTGAATGGCTGTTAGTGTGTTGCTAGGGTGTTCTGGGTGGTCGCCAGGTCGCTGCTCCAGTATGTTGCTAGGGTCTTCTGTGTAGTTGCCAGGGTGCTGCAACAGTATGCGGTTACTAAGGTGTTCTGAATGGCTGTTAGGGTGTTCTGGGTGGTCGCCAGCGTGCTGCTCCAGTATGTTGCTAGGGTCTTCTGTGTAGTTGCCAGGGTGCTGCAACAGTATGCAGTTGCTAAGGTGTTCTGAATGGCTGTTAGTGTGTTGCTAGGGTGTTCTGGGTGGTCGCCAGGTCGCTGCTCCAGTATGTTGCTAGGGTCTTCTGTGTAGTTGCCAGGGTGCTGCAACAGTATGCGGTTACTAAGGTGTTCTGAATGGCTGTTAGGGTGTTCTGGGTGGTCGCCAGCGTGCTGCTCCAGTATGTTTCTAGGGTCTTCTGTGTAGTTGCCAGGGTGCTGCAACAGTATGCGGTTGCTAAGGTGTTCTGAATGGCTGTTAGTGTGTTGCTAGGGTGTTCTGGGGGGTTGCCAGGGTGCTGTTACAATATGCAGTCACTATGGTGTTCTGAATGGTTGTTAGTGTGTTGCTAGGGTGTTCTGGTTGGTCGCTAGGACGCTGCTGCAGTATGTTGCTAGGGTCTTCTGTGTAGTAGCCAGGGTGCTGCAACAGTATGCGGTTGGTAAGGTGTTCTGAATGGTTGTTAGTGTGTTGCTAGGGTGTTCTGGGTGGTTGCCAGGGCACTGCTACAGTATGCACTTGCTAGGGTGTTTTGAATGGTTGTTAGTGTGTTGCTAGGGTATTCTGTGTGGTTGCCAGGGCACTGTTACAATCTGCAGTCGCTAAGGTGTTCTGAGTGGTTGTTAGTGTGTTTCTAGGGTCTTCTGTGTTGCCAGGGCGCTGCTACAGTATGCACTTGCTAGGGTGTTCTGAATGGTTGTTAGTGTGTTGCTAGGGTGTTCTGAGTCGTTGCCACGGCACTGCTACAGTATGCGGTTGCTAAGGTGTTCTGAATTGTTGTTAGTATGTTGCTAGGGTGTTCTGTATACAGGGCGCTGCTACAGTATGTGGTTGCTAAGGTGTTCTGAATGGCTGTTAATGTGTTGCTAGGGTGTTCTGTAGCCAGGGCGCTGTTACAGTATGCGGTTGCTAAGGTGTTCTGAATGACTGTTAATGTGTTGCTAGGGTGTTCTGTAGCCGGGTTGCTGTTACAGTATGTGGTTGCTAAGGTGTTCTGAATGACTATTAGTGTGTTGCTAGGGTGTTCTGTAGCTAGGCCGCTGTTATAGTATGCAGTTGCTAAGGTTTTCTGAATGGCTGTTAGTATGTTGCTAGGGTGTTCTGTAGCCAGGGCGCTGTTACAGTATGCGGTTGCTAAGGTGTTCTGAATGGCTGTTGATGTGTTGCTAGGGTGATCTGTAGCCAGGTTGCTGTTACAGTATGTGGTTGCTAAGGTGTTCTGAATGACTGTTAGTGTGTTGCTAGGGTGTTCTGTAGCCAGGCCGCTGTTATAGTTTGCAGTTGCTTAGGTGTTCTGAATGGCTGTTAGTATGTTGCTAGGGTGTTCTGAGTGGTTTCCAGGGCACTGCTACAATCTGTGGTTGCTAAGGTGTTCTGAATGGCTGTTGATGTGTTGCTAGGGTGATCTGTAGCCAGGTTGCTGTTACAGTATGTGGTTGCTAAGGTGTTCTGAATGACTGTTAGTGTGTTGCTAGGGTGTTCTGTAGCCAGGCCGCTGTTATAGTTTGCAGTTGCTTAGGTGTTCTGAATGGCTGTTAGTATGTTGCTAGGGTGTTCTGAGTGGTTTCCAGGGCACTGCTACAATCTGTGGTTGCTAAAGTGTTCTGAATGGCTGTTAGTGTGTTTCTAGGGTCTTCTGTGTTGCCAGGGCGCTGCTACAGTATGCACTTGCTAGGGTGTTCTGAATGGTTGTTAGTGTGTTGCTAGGGTGTTCTGAGTCGTTGCCACGGCACTGCTACAGTATGCGGTTGCTAAGGTGTTCTGAATTGTTGTTAGTATGTTGCTAGGGTGTTCTGTATCAGGGCGCTGCTACAGTATGTGGTTGCTAAGGTGTTCTGAATGGCTGTTAATGTGTTGCTAGGGTGTTCTGTAGCCAGGGCGCTGTTACAGTATGCGGTTGCTAAGGTGTTCTGAATGACTGTTAATGTGTTGCTAGGGTGTTCTGTAGCCGGGTTGCTGTTACAGTATGTGGTTGCTAAGGTGTTCTGAATGACTATTAGTGTGTTGCTAGGGTGTTCTGTAGCTAGGCCGCTGTTATAGTATGCAGTTGCTAAGGTTTTCTGAATGGCTGTTAGTATGTTGCTAGGGTGTTCTGTAGCCAGGGCGCTGTTACAGTATGCGGTTGCTAAGGTGTTCTGAATGGCTGTTGATGTGTTGCTAGGGTGATCTGTAGCCAGGTTGCTGTTACAGTATGTGGTTGCTAAGGTGTTCTGAATGACTGTTAGTGTGTTGCTAGGGTGTTCTGTAGCCAGGCCGCTGTTATAGTTTGCAGTTGCTTAGGTGTTCTGAATGGCTGTTAGTATGTTGCTAGGGTGTTCTGAGTGGTTTCCAGGGCACTGCTACAATCTGTGGTTGCTAAAGTGTTCTGAATGGCTGTTAGTGTGTTGCTAGGGTGTTCGGGGTGGTTGTCAGGATGCTTAACTTTTAACTTAATTTAATTAATTAAAACACATTTACACCCAATGATATTTGACAAACGAAGCTGCTGATCATTCTTCATGTTTCCACCGAAGTAAAGCGGCACATTAGTGAGTTTAGAAGCTCAAGTCGGTTCCAGAACCAGCATCATTCAGGCAGAAACATCTGCGTATTAAAAGCCTCCTGAAGCATCTCTACTAGCGTTCCTCTGCTTTCCCATCCAGAAGTTGGTCATAAGTGAAAAAACTCTAACGAACAAACTGCATTTGTTAAGTGAAAAGCGTTTGAAAAAGCCTTTTAGACAGATGTGTGGAGAAAGAAGAAAAGAACTTCAGAAGTTTATGTGCATGACACAATGGGATATCTCTCCTCAGCACGCTCCCTCTGGGTGTGTGCGTGTGTTGTGTGTGAAGAAATAGGCCATAGCACAAGATAAAGTGCTTTATCTTTATGAGAAATAAACGTCCCCATCCCTGTCGGCCCATCCTTTGTGCATCCAAAAACAGCGTTATATATGGAATGCGCTAGCAGGAAATAGGGCGCTAGCGAAGGCGCTACACGCTGCAGATTAGCCGTTCTGCCTCGCTCAGCAGAAATCACCACAGCGCTGGTTTATGAGCGTACGTTCAGATAGATCATGGGCACATGAATGCATAAAAGCCCCAGCCGTCACCACACACACACACGCACCGCAAACGGCATCTTCATCCCATGCAGTATTTATGCGGCCGGACGTTTATTTATGATAATAACAGGCCTAACGCACGAGGTTGAAGTGAGGTGAAGCGAGGCAAGCTTGTTGTGAAGGTGATGCTAGGATGAGCAGGGCTGATAAAAGAATAAATGAGAGAGAGACAGAGAATGTGGTTTTGTTTTATTAATACAGTGTATACTTTTTACTTGATTTCCCCCCCGAAAGAATGGAAGTGAAATGTGACAACATGCCCCATAGTAATCATCAGGTACATGCAGTCATTCATTGTAACACGACCATATGGCAGATTAAAATGTTATCTGATGTAATCAAAAAAAATATACAAGACAAACTAAAATATTTTCTCAATAAAATACAATTATTAACTTTTCCATATAAAATTAACGGCATTTTTTAATAATTAAAAATAAAATAATTTTTGAGTTTGACAACAAACACACCGGAAAACACAGCTATACAACATAGTTTCCACTGGTTTCTCAATAGAATTCATAAAAAGTATAGAATTGAATAGTATAGTTTTAATAGGGGCTCATTGTGACAACATGCCCCAGTCTCATCTCATCTCTGTTTTTTGTGTTTATTTAAAATTAGTAAATTAATATTATTTTAATCTTACATCTGTTATTTAACAGTTATAAAACAGTTGTTTAATGCTGATCTAACCAGCAGAAACACTCGCCGGGTTTAAACTTTTATGAATTCTATTGAGAAACCATGATAAAAATGTGAATAAAAACTGAGAGTCAATGTTCAGAAATTATGAATTATTACATGTTTTGAACTATTCTGTATAGCTGTGTTTTCTGGTGTGTTTGTTGTCAAACTCAAAAATGAGTTTATTTTAAATAAATAAAAAATCTATATATTTTATATGAAAAAGTTAATAATTGTATTGTATTGAGAAAATATTTTAGTTTGTCTTGTATATTGTACATTTTAATCTGCCATATGGTCGTGTTATAATGAACCCCACCTATGGGGCATGTTGTCACATTTCACTTTCTTTATTTCAGGGTATATATAGAAAACAAGTATACACTTCATTTATGAAACACAACCACATAACTGTAGTAGACATGTGAAATTAATTCAGGGAAAAAATACTCTAAGTAAAGAGAGAATCAACCTTAAAAATCCAGATGATAAAAGCCTCGATGTTCCCCAAACCTCAGTGTGATTGTGAGAGATGTTTCCTCTGTGTATCAGCGATCTGTTGGACATAAGTACACTTATTAATGTTCATCTCGACACGCTTCACACGAGCGTTCAGTGTGTTTCCGCCCTGTAATTTCTCCCGCTGATTACAGGCTCGTGAACCATTCAAAGCCACGTCAATATCTTACTGGTTTAGTCTGAGTGCAGCTGTGGTACTGAGAATCATGTGTGTTTACTAAAGAGAGAATATCACTTCACAGTAAACACACTGTTCAGTTCACTGCAAAAATATGACTGTCTTAAATCAAGATATGCGTGCTTGAGATGCAAAATGACTTCAGATATTAGTTTAGTTTAGTGTAGTTCCTTTATTGTCCACAAGTGGAAATTTGTCTTTGGCTCAAAGGACACCACCACAAACATAAAAATATACATAAAAAAATCAATAATAATAATAAAATAAAACATGTACCTATGCATAGCCTACATATCCACCCCTACTCATATTCATATCTTCTCAGTATTTAATATATTATATATATATATATATATATATATTAAGTGTTTGTTTGTTTTTTGGCCGTGTTCTTGTTGTAAGCACAAACTTACTTTATTTTGATCGATTATTCATAAAACTTAAGCAAGACTTAATATTAGGGCTGTGAAACATCAAAATAAAAGTTTGTGTTTACATAATATACAGTATGTGTGCTGTTTATAATTATTGTGTGTATATATGAATACAGTAAATGTATATGGATTTAAGAATGAGATAACGAGGCAGAAACACTGAGGAAGATCATCATTTTGTGCAGTGATGTTGTTGGAAACGCAATGCAGAAATTGTTTAAAGCTATTTTGATATACAGTGAATTCTTTTTTAAATGCACTACTTCATCTCTATGGATTATATTCTCTTTTAACTCCATACCCAGAGTTCCACATTTACTCTCCTGATCCCATTCCTTTCAAAGCATGCTGGGAACTAGAAATACACTTTCCAGTTCAAGTTAATACAACAGAAATATAACACATAATCCCAACTCAAAGGCATTAAGTAAACCTCTGTGTTACAAATTTCAGTGGATTGAACGTAATTTAAGTTGTGACAAAATGTTCAGTTTGGAACTTTGCAACAACAAAGTTTGGTAGTTCAATGCTTGAGACGTAAACCGGAACATTTGTATCTTTAGTTAAAGAAGATCTATTGTGTTTTTCCTCATGTGTATCTGTTTAGTGTGTAGTGTTCATCTGTGTTTAGTGTGTGTAGTGTTCATCTGTGTTTAGTGTGTGTAGTGTTCATCTATGTTTAGTGTGTGTAGTGTTCATCTGTGTTTAGTGTGTAGTGTTCATCTGTGTGTAGTGTTCATCTGTGTGTAGTGTTCATCTGTGTTTAGTGTGTGTAGTGTTCATCTGTGTGTAGTGTGTGTAGTGTTCATCTGTGTTTAGTGTATAGTGTTCATCTGTGTTTAGTGTGTAGTGTTCATATGTGTGTAGTGTTCATCTGTGTGTAGTGTTCATCTGTGTTTAGTGTGTGTAGTGTTCATCTGTGTTTAGTGTGTAGTGTTCATCTGTGTTTAGTGTGTAGTGTTAATCTGTGTGTAGTGTTCATCTGTGTGTAGTGTTCATCTGTGTTTAGTGTGTGTAGTGTTCATCTGTGTTTAGTGTGTAGTGTTCATCTGAGTTTAGTGTGTAGTGTTCATCTGTGTTTAGTGTGTAGTGTTCATCTGTGTGTAGTGTTCATCTGTTTGTAGTGTTCATCTGTGTGTAGTGTTCATCTGTGTGTAGTGTTCATCTGTGTTTAGTGTGTGTAGTGTTCATCTGTGTGTAGTGTTCATCTGTGTGTAGTGTGTAATGTTCATCTGTGTTTAGTGTGTAGTGTTCATCTGTGTTTAGTGTGTAGTGTTCATCTGTGTTTAGTGTGTAGTGTTCATCTGTGTGTAGTGTTCATCTGTGTTTAGTGTGTGTAGTGTTCATCTGTGTGTAGTGTTCATCTGTGTGTAGTGTGTAATGTTCATCTGTGTTTAGTGTGTAGTGTTCATCTGTGTTTAGTGTGTAGTGTTCATCAGTGTTTAGTGTGTAGTGTTCATCTGTGTTTAGTGTGTAGTGTTCATCTGTGTTTAGTGTGTGTAGTGTTCATCTGTGTGTAGTGTGTAGTGTTCATCTGTGTTTAGTGTGTAGTGTTCATCTGTGTTTAGTGTGTAGTGTTCATCTGTGTGTAGTGTTCATCTGTTTGTAGTGTTCATCTGTGTGTAGTGTTCATCTGTGTGTAGTGTTCATCTGTGTTTAGTGTGTGTAGTGTTCATCTGTGTGTAGTGTTCATCTGTGTGTAGTGTGTAATGTTCATCTGTGTTTAGTGTGTAGTGTTCATCTGTGTTTAGTGTGTAGTGTTCATCTGTGTTTAGTGTGTAGTGTTCATCTGTGTGTAGTGTTCATCTGTGTTTAGTGTGTAGTGTTCATCTGTGTTTAGTGTGTATTGTTCATCTGTGTTTAGTGTGTAATGTTCATCTGTGTGTAGTGTTCATCTGTGTTTAGTGTGTAGTGTTCATCTGTGTGTAGTGTGTAGTGTCCATCTGTGTGTAGTGTGTAGTGTTCATCTGTGTTTAGTGTGTAGTGTTCATCTGTGTTTAGTGTGTAGTGTTCATTTGTGTGTAGTGTTCATCTGTGTGTAGTGTTCATCTGTGTTTAGTGTGTGTAGTGTTCATCTGTGTTTAGTGTGTAGTGTTCATCTGTGTTTAGTGTGTAGTGTTCATCTGTGTTTAGTGTGTAGTGTTCATCTGTGTGTAGTGTTCATCTGTGTGTAGTGTTCATCTGTGTGTAGTGTTCATCTGTGTTTAGTGTGTGTAGTGTTCATCTGTGTGTAGTGTTCATCTGTGTGTAGTGTTCATCTGTGTTTAGTGTGTGTAGTGTTCATCTGTGTTTAGTGTGTAGTGTTCATCTGTGTTTAGTGTGTAGTGTTCATCTGTGTGTAGTGTTCATCTGTGTGTAGTGTCTAATGTTCATCTGTGTTTAGTGTGTAGTGTTCATCTGTGTTTAGTGTGTGTAGTGTTCATCTGTGTTTAGTGTGTGTAGTGTTCATCTGTGTTTAGTGTGTGTAGTGTTCATCTGTGTTTAGTGTGTAGTGTTCATCTGTGTTTAGTGTGTAGTGTTCATCTGTGTTTAGTGTGTGTAGTGTTCATCTGTGTTTAGTGTGTAGTGTTCATCTGTGTTTAGTGTGTGTGGTGTTCATCTGTGTTTAGTGTGTAGTGTTCATCTGTGTTTAGTGTGTAGTGTTCATCTGTGTGTAGTGTTCATCTGTGTGTAGTGTCTAATGTTCATCTGTGTTTAGTGTGTAGTGTTCATCTGTGTTTAGTGTGTAGTGTTCATCTGTGTTTAGTGTGTAGTGTTCATCTGTGTTTAGTGTGTAGTGTTCATCTGTGTGTAGTGTGTAGTGTTCATCTGTGTTTAGAGTGTAGTGTTCATCTGTTTAGTGTGTAGTATTCATCTGTATGTAGTGTGTAATGTTCATCTGTGTTTAGTATGTAGTGTTCATCTGTGTGTAGTGTGTAGTGTTCATCTGTGTGTAGTGTGTAGTGTTCATCTGTGTTTAGTGTGTAGTGTTCATCTGTGTTTAGTGTGTAGTGTTCATCTGTGTTTAGTGTGTAATGTTCATCTGTGTGTAGTGTTCATCTGTGTTTAGTGTGTAGTGTTCATCTGTGTTTAGTGTGTAGTGTTCATCTGTGTGTAGTGTGTAGTGTTCATCTGTGTTTAGTGTGTGTAGTGTTCATCTGTGTTTAGTGTGTGTAGTGTTCATCTATGTTTAGTGTGTAGTATTCATCTGTGTGTAGTGTGTAGTGTTCATCTGTGTGTAGTGTGTAGTGTTCATCTGTGTTTAGTGTGTAGTGTTCATCTGTGTTTAGTGTGTGTAGTGTTCATCTGTGTTTAGTGTGTAGTGTTCATCTGTGTGTAGTGTTCATCTGTGTGTAGTGTTCATCCGTGTGTAGTGTTCATCTGTGTTTAGTGTGTGTAGTGTTCATCTGTGTTTAGTGTGTGTAGTGTTCATCTGTGTTTAGTGTGTAGTGTTCATCTGTGTTTAGTGTGTAGTGTTCATCTGTGTTTAGTGTGTGTAGTGTTCATCTGTGTTTAGTGTGTGTAGTGTTCATCTGTGTTTAGTGTGTAGTGTTCATCTGTGTGTAGTGTTCATCTGTGTGTAGTGTTCATCTGTGTTTAGTGTGTAGTGTTCATCTGTGTTTAGTGTGTAGTGTTCATCTGTTTAGTGTGTGTAGTGTTCATCTGTGTTTAGTGTGTAGTGTTCATCTGTGTTTAGTGTGTGTAGTGTTCATCTGTGTGTAGTGTGTAGTGTTCATCTGTGTTTAGTGTGTAGTGTTCATCCGTGTTTAGTGTGTAGTGTTCATCTGTGTGTAGTGTTCATCTGTGTGTAGTGTTCATCTGTGTGTAGTGTGTAGTGTTCATCTGTGTTTAGTGTGTAGTGTTCATCCGTGTTTAGTGTGTAGTGTTCATCTGTGTGTAGTGTTCATCTGTGTGTAGTGTTCATCTGTGTTTAGTGTGTGTAGTGTTCATCTGTGTTTAGTGTGTAGTGTTCATCTGTGTTTAGTGTGTAGTGTTCATCTGTGTGTAGTGTTCATCTGTGTGTAGTGTGTAATGTTCATCTGTGTTTAGTGTGTAGTGTTCATCTGTGTTTAGTGTGTAGTGTTCATCTGTGTGTAGTGTGTAGTGTTCATCTGTGTTTAGTGTGTAGTGTTCATCTGTTTAGTGTGTAGTGTTCATTTGTGTGTAGTGTGTAATGTTCATCTGTGTTTAGTATGTAGTGTTCATCTGTGTGTAGTGTGTAGTGTTCATCTATGTGTAGTGTGTAGTGTTCATCTGTGTTTAGTGTGTAGTGTTCATCTGTGTTTAGTGTGTAGTGTTCATCTGTGTTTAGTGTGTAATGTTCATCTGTGTGTAGTGTTCATCTGTGTTTAGTGTGTAGTGTTCATCTGTGTTTAGTGTGTAGTGTTCATCTGTGCGTAGTGTGTAGTGTACATCTGTGTTTAGTGTGTAGTGTTCATCTGTGTTTAGTGTGTAGTGTTCATCTGTGTGTAGTGTTCATCTGTGTTTAGTGTGTGTAGTGTTCATCTGTGTTTAGTGTGTAGTGTTTATCTGTGTTTAGTGTGTAGTGTTCATCTGTGTTTAGTGTGTAATGTTCATCTGTGTGTAGTGTGTAGTGTTCATCTGTGTTTAGTGTGTATTGTTCATTTGAGTTTAGTGTGTAGTGTTCATCAGTGTTTAATGTGTAGTGTTCATCTGTGTGTAGTGTGTAGTGTTCATCTGTGTGTAGTGTTCATCTGTGTGTAGTGTTCATCTGTGTTTAGTGTGTAGTGTTCATCTGTGTTTAGTGTGTAGTGTTCATCTGTTTAGTGTGTGTAGTGTTCATCTGTGTTTAGTGTGTAGTGTTCATCTGTGTTTAGTGTGTGTAGTGTTCATCTGTGTGTAGTGTGTAGTGTTCATCTGTGTTTAGTGTGTAGTGTTCATCCGTGTTTAGTGTGTAGTGTTCATCTGTGTGTAGTGTTCATCTGTGTGTAGTGTTCATCTGTGTGTAGTGTGTAGTGTTCATCTGTGTTTAGTGTGTAGTGTTCATCCGTGTTTAGTGTGTAGTGTTCATCTGTGTGTAGTGTTCATCTGTGTGTAGTGTTCATCTGTGTTTAGTGTGTGTAGTGTTCATCTGTGTTTAGTGTGTAGTGTTCATCTGTGTTTAGTGTGTAGTGTTCATCTGTGTGTAGTGTTCATCTGTGTGTAGTGTGTAATGTTCATCTGTGTTTAGTGTGTAGTGTTCATCTGTGTTTAGTGTGTAGTGTTCATCTGTGTGTAGTGTGTAGTGTTCATCTGTGTTTAGTGTGTAGTGTTCATCTGTTTAGTGTGTAGTGTTCATTTGTGTGTAGTGTGTAATGTTCATCTGTGTTTAGTATGTAGTGTTCATCTGTGTGTAGTGTGTAGTGTTCATCTATGTGTAGTGTGTAGTGTTCATCTGTGTTTAGTGTGTAGTGTTCATCTGTGTTTAGTGTGTAGTGTTCATCTGTGTTTAGTGTGTAATGTTCATCTGTGTGTAGTGTTCATCTGTGTTTAGTGTGTAGTGTTCATCTGTGTTTAGTGTGTAGTGTTCATCTGTGCGTAGTGTGTAGTGTACATCTGTGTTTAGTGTGTAGTGTTCATCTGTGTTTAGTGTGTAGTGTTCATCTGTGTGTAGTGTTCATCTGTGTTTAGTGTGTGTAGTGTTCATCTGTGTTTAGTGTGTAGTGTTTATCTGTGTTTAGTGTGTAGTGTTCATCTGTGTTTAGTGTGTAATGTTCATCTGTGTGTAGTGTGTAGTGTTCATCTGTGTTTAGTGTGTAGTGTTCTTTTGAGTTTAGTGTGTAGTGTTCATCAGTGTTTAATGTGTAGTGTTCATCTGTGTGTAGTGTGTAGTGTTCATCTGTGTGTAGTGTGTAGTGTTCATCTGTGTGTAGTGTGTGTAGTGTTCATCTGTGTTTAGTGTGTGTAGTGTTCATCTGTGTTTAGTGTGTAGTGTTCATCTGTGTTTAGTGTGTAGTGTTCATCTGTGTTTAGTGTGTAGTGTTCATCTGTGTGTAGTGTGTAGTGTTCATCTGTGTTTAATGTGTAGTGTTCATCTGTGTTTAGTGTGTAGTGTTCATCAGTGTGTAGTGTGTAATGTTCATCTGTGTTTAGTGTGTAGTGTTCATCTGTGTTTAGTGTGTAGTGTTCATCTGTGTTTAGTGTGTAGTGTTCATCTGTGTTTAGTGTGTAGTGTTCATCTGTGTTTAGTGTGTAGTGTTCATCTGTGTTTAGTGTGTAGTGTTCATCTGTGTTTAGTGTGTAGTGTTCATCTGTGTTTAGTGTGTAATGTTCATCTGTGTTTAGTGTGTAGTGTTCATCTGTGTTTAGTGTGTAGTGTTCATCTGTGTTTAGTGTGTAGTGTTCATCTGTGTTTAGTGTGCAGTGTTCATCTGTGTGTAGTGTGTAGTGTTCATCTGTGTTTAGTGTGTAGTGTTCATCTGTATTTAGTGTGTAATGTTGTGTTTGATCATGAGAAAGCTCCAGTTCTTCTCTATATCAGTGTTTCTGAACTCCTGAAACGCCTCCATTGTATCTTGAGTTTCTTCCGGGAACGAACACGTCACAATATTCCTCATTATAATAATTCATACGCAGAATAAAGGGGCGGGGCCTGGTTGAGTTAGTTAGTAGTGTGTTAAAGTGGCGGTTATGGTAAGGGGCGGGGCATTTCCCAAACACACTCGAAGCGCTCGACCAATCACAACACACTGATCCAGCCGACCAATCAGAGCACAGTGTGCTTTTCAGAAGGAGGGGCTTCATATAGACAGGAAGTAAACAGGGGTGCGTTTTTCGTACAACGACGGAGAAGTAACTTAGATATTTTGTTGTAAATTGAAAAAGTAATGCGTTACTTTACTAGTTACTTGAAAAAATAATCTGATTACGTAATTTAAGTTACTTGTAATGAGTTACCGCCAATACAAGGATGCGTTTAACATCGTAGATCATTGTTTAACTACTATAGTGCGATGCATCGTTGAAGAAATCAACTATCTCACGACTGTTTCCTGAAACCGGATTGTTTTAAATTGGTCGCTCAACCGTGTTGGTTAATGTTGGAGTAATAACTACTGTTAATGAAATCTGTTTGAGATCGAATTAACGCGAGAAGTTTTCCTATAATTATGTACATGGTTTGTGAATGTTCGTTAGAACGACGTTTTCTGGAAATACGACTCGTCGAATTATGATGATAAAGGCAGAACTTTTGACCATAGTTAGTGAGTTGACAGCTCTTCTTATGTCAGACAAAAGAAGCCGAGCATAGATATGACATCAGACAAACGGAGCCGAGCACAGAGATGACGTCAGACAGAAGGAGCCGAGCACAGAGATGACGTCAGACAGAAGGAGCCAAGCACAGAGATGTTTCAGACAGAAGGAGCCGAGCACAGAGATGACGTCAGACAGAAGGAGCCGAGCACAGAGATGACGTCAGACAGAAGGAGCCGAGCACAGAGATGACGTCAGACAGAAGGAGCCGAGCACAGAGATGACGTCAGACAGAAGGAGCCAAGCACAGAGATGTTTCAGACAGAAGGAGCCGAGCACAGAGATGTTTCAGACAGAAGGAGCTGAGCACAGAGATGACGTCAGGCAGAAGGAGCCGAGCACAGAGATAACATTAGGCATAAGGAGCCGAGCACAGAGATGATGTCAGACAGAAGGTGCCAAGCACAGAGATAACGTCAGGCAGAAGGAGCCGAGCACAGAGATAACATTAGGCATAAGGAGCTGAGCACAGAGATGTTTCAGACAGCAGGAGCCGAGCACAGAGATGACGTCAGACAGAAGGAGCCAAGCACAGAGATGACATCAGACAGAAGGAGCCAACCACAGAGATGTTTCAGACAGAAAGTGCCGAGCACAGAGATGACATCAGACAGAACAGAGATGACATCAGAAAGAAGGAGCCTAGCAGAGAGATGACGTCAGACAGAAAGAGCCGAGCACAGAGATGACATTAGGCAGTAGGAGCCGAGCACAGAGATGACATTAGGCATAAGGAGCCGAGCACAGAGATGATGTCAGACAGAAGTAGCCAAGCACAGAGATGACATCAGACAGAAGGAGCCAAGCACAGAGATGTTTCAGACAGAAGGAGCCGAGCACAGAGATGACGTCAGACAGAAGGAGCCAAGCACAGAGAAGACATCAGACAGAAGGAGCCAAGCACAGAGATGTTTCAGACAGAAAGTGCCGAGCACAGAGATGACGTCAGACAGAACAGAGATGACGTCAGACAGAACAGAGATGACGTCAGGCAGAAGGAGAGACACACAGAGATGATTCAGACAGAAAGTGCCAAGCACAGAGATGACGTCAGGCAGAAAGGGCTGAGCACAGAGATGACATTAGGCATAAGGAGCCAAGCACAGAGATGACGTCAGACAGAACAGAGATGACGTCAGACAGAAGGAGCCAAGCACAGAGATGATGTCAGACAGAAGGAGCCAATGACAGAGATGTTTCAGACAGAAGGAGCCGAGCACAGAGATGACATCAGACAGAAGGAGCCGAGCACAGAGATGACATCAGACAGAAGGAGCCGAGCACAGAGATGTTTCAGACAAAAAGTGCCAAGCACAGAGATGACGTCAGACAGAACAGAGATGACGTCAGACAGAAGGAGCCAAGCACAGAGATGATGTCAGACAGAAGGAGCCAAGCACAGAGATGTTTCAGACAGAAGGAGCCGAGCACAGAGATGGCATCAGACAGAAGGAGCCGAGCACAGAGATGACATCAGACAGAGGGAGCCGAGCACAGAGATGACATCAGAAAGAAGGAGCCGAGCACAGAGATGATGTCAGGCAGAAGAAGCCGAGCACAGAGATGACGTCAGGCAGAAGGAGCCGAGCACAGAGATGACGTCAGGCAGAGGGAGCCGAGCACAGAGATGACATTAGGCAGAAGGAGCCGAGCACAGAGATGACGTCAGGCAGAAGGAGCCGAGCACAGAGATGACGTCAGGCAGAAGGAGCCGAGCACAGAGATGACGTCAGGCAGAAGGAGCCGAGCACAGAGATGACGTCAGGCAGAAGGAGCCGGGCACAGAGATGACGTCAGGCAGAAGGAGCCGGGCACAGAGATGACGTCAGGCAGAAGCAGCCGAGCACAGAGATGACGTCAGACAGAGGGAGCCGAGCACAGAGATGACGTCAGACAGAAGGAGCCGAGCACAGAGATGTTTCAGACAGAAGGAGCCGAGCATAGAGATGACGTCAGGCAGAAGGAGCCGAGCACAGAGATGACGTCAGGCAGAAGGAGCCGAGCACAGAGATGACGTCAGGCAGAAGGAGCTGAGCACAGAGATGACTTTAGGCAGAAGGAGCCGAGCACAGAGATGACGTCAGGCAGAAGGAGCCGAGCACAGAGATGACGTCAGACAGAAGGAGCCGAGCACAGAGATTACGTCAGACATAAGGAGCCGAGCACAGAGCGATGAGACGGTGATTGAGATGCTGAGCGGCAGTCGCTCTCGCTCACGGCGCTTAATGGATTCCAGGCAGGTTTGCCTGATAAAGAGGTCATTCACTGTCGGCTCACAGCGTTTGTCCACAGAGCAGCAGCGTGACTCTACATACACTCACTCACACACACACACACACACACACACACACACACACACACACACACACACACACACACACACACACACACACAAAATACATTCTCATTCACAGAGTATCAGCAAACTCTTCTGTCCCTCAGCATCATCACACAAAACACACGGTCAGAACAGGGCTTACTCACACACTCACGCACACACACTTCTTAATCTTATTACTAATGTTTGAATGGTATCACAGTTTCCACAAAAATATGAAACTGTTTTCAACACTGATAATAATCATAAATATTTCTTGAGCATCATATTATAGTGATTTCTGAAGGATCATGTGACACTGAAGACTGGAGTAATGATGCTGAAAATTCAGCTTTGATCACAGGAATAAATTACACTTTACTATATATTCACATAGAAAACAGCTGATTTACATTACAATAATATTTCACAATTTTTACTATATTTTTGATCAAATAAATGCAGCTTTGGTGAGCAGAAGAGACTTTTCAAACTTTTGACAGATACTGTGTGTGAAATCATTAATTAATACAATTTAAAATAAATAATTAACTATTTTTTATTATTATTTTACAGTTATGATTTTTCAATAAAAACAAATCACAAAACATCTAAATCCTTTATTTACATCCTGGTTTAAATAAATAAGGTAACCAATTTGTGTAAATATATCAAAATCTGATTCTGACACATTCAGGAACATGTAATACTAAGGTTGCATTGCAAAAAGCGTTTTTATCCACATAAAATGAAACATCTGGAATATTTTAAACTACAAAGAAAATCATCTGAAGAAAAAGAAAAGCTACGAAGAACCATGAATCACAAATATTCTGGTGTTATATATAATGTGCATAATAATTTCAGTGAACACACTGTTCTCATTTACAGTAATTACTCTAATTATGTGCATTGACTGTGTGTGTTTTTGTTTACATTCTACACTACATCTAATTCCCTGTATGTCTGTTTATTATTTATGATCTGCTCAATGCATCTACGTCTACTTCTATGGAGTAAAAACACGAACTCTAAACCGCTGATCTGATTCCAAGCGTACAGTAATGATCGAGTCCACACACACACATACACACACACACACACACACACACACACACACACACACACACACACACACACACACACACACACACACACACACACACAAATGTTAATGTTAATGTGACCTACTCGACGGCTCTAATGCATTAATAACCAGGAGAGAAATGTTAATGTGCCGAACACAGACGCACAGTGACAGTAATGGTGAATTTAGCCTCTGGATATATTTTCATATGGGGTTTGTGTCACACCTGTAACACGAACGCAACGAGACGAGGACGACACACACACGAGGACACACACTCTGGCACATTCAATCTGCTCTTCCATCACAAACTCAACCGCATTAGAAAAACGCAACAAAAAAATCTATTCATCGACCCTTTTCACAGACTGATGTTTTTTATATTTAGTCTGTCTGTCTTCTGTCTTGTTTTCCAGCACGAATATCTAATTATATGTACAATATACAAATATCTACAAATATCTAATAATGGAGAACAAGCAAAATGACTGAAGATAATAATTAGGGCTGTGAAACGATTAATCGCATCCAAAATATTTACATTTATGACACTATACTTTAGTGTTACACTGCATTAAATGACAGAAAACAAGTTAATGCTGCTGAGGAAGTGATGACAAATTCTTTTTCTGAAATGATCATCATGATTAGTTTCCAACCAAAGTTGTGAATTTAAGTTAAGCACAAAATTGGATTATGGCATAAAACTTTTATGTTTATGGCATTAAACATTAGCCATGTTTCCATAGAAAGTTGTGAATTTAAGTTATGCACAAAATTGGATTATGGCATAAAACTTTTCTAAAATATTTTAAAATATTATTATTCGTGAATAAAGCAGCGTTTCAATCCCATGCGTTCAAGAGAACAAAACCGGTGCAGAATATCAGTAATAAAACTCTTAGTTGCTTTAATGTGTCGGTTTTTCCCTCCATCATAAACGAGTGTGTGTCGAGCGTCAGAAGAAACAGACTAAACGCTGTCATGTTCAGATGCTGGTGTTCGGGAACACACTTGTGTGTGTGTGTGTGTGTGTGTATGTGTGTGTGTGTGTGTCTGTGTGTGTGTGTGCGTGTGAGACGTTTCTGTAGGGAATTAAACAATCATTCTGATCACACACTTCGACTTTCAGAAACACCAAACCAACATTAGAGATGCTGCGACGCCATTGGTCCACTGGTTACTCCAGTTATCCAATCACAGCTGAGCTGAGCAAAGTCACATGAGATTATTGAGGGATATATTCAGTAAATGTGTTTCCATCATAGTTTACGCTATGGAAGCTTGTTTCCACCACAGAATAAAAAAGAAAAAAGATAATTGCGAGTTTACATCTCACAATTCTGACTTTATATCAGAACTGCATGATATAAAGTCGCAATTGTGTGTTATTAAGTCAGAATTGTGTGTTTTAAGTCAGAATTGTGTGTTATAAAGTCAGAATTGTGTGTTTTAAGTCAGAATTGTGTTATAAAGTCAGAATTGTATGTTATAAAGTCAGAATTTTGTGTTATAAAGTCAGAATTGTGTGTTATAAAGTCAGAATTGCGGGATATAAAGTCAGAATTGTGTGTTTTACGTCAGAATTGTGTGTTATAAAGTCAGAATTGTGTGTTTTAAGTCAGAATTGTGTGTTATAAAGTCAGAATTGTGTGTTATAAAGTCAGAATTGTGTGTTATAAAGTCAGAATTGTGTGTTTTAAGTCAGAATTGTGTTATAAAGTCAGAATTGTGTGTTATAAAGTCAGAATTGTGTGTTATAAAGTCAGAATTGTGTGTTATAAAGTCAGAATTGCGGGATATAAAGTCAGAATTGTGTGTTTTACGTCAGAATTGTGTGTTATAAAGTCAGAATTGTGTGTTATAAAGTCAGAATTGTGTGTTATAAAGTCAGAATTGTGTGTTATAAAGTCAGAATTGTGTTATAAAGTCAGAATTGTGTGTTATAAAGTCAGAATTGTGTGTTATAAACTTGCAATTGTGAGAAATAAAGTCAGAATTATCTTTTAAAATGTTTTATCCTGTGGCGGAAAATTTAAATCACCTCAATAGAACCTTTTTTTATGAGCATTCAAGTAAGAAATGTATTCTTATTACAGTAAAGCTACTAAAGTTATTCAGTCAAGAGTGATTTTCTGTTTTCCTTTTTGTTGTTTGATTCATATTAACAGTAAATTCTGTATATTACGCTTCTTTCATTTTATTACACAGATCTAATATACACATGTGATTTCTGTCCCTGCTGATTACATTCACAGACATAACCCACTGTGTTTATGTGAACTTTGTTAGTTTTTGACATAACCTTGTGTGTATTTGACAGTTTAAGCTCAATAAGACGTGAAAGATCTTAGTTTAACACTCACGTCTGACATCTGTGTGTGTTTCAGCATAACCATGTATCAGAAGTTTAGTATCAGAGTACAGCAGGTGATAAACTTTCATGATGAAGAACTGCAATGTCACGTGACCATGACCGATATAGAGATGATAATCAAGACCAAACGGATGTTTTAGTTTTTGCCAGAGTATACGAGGCACGAGCTGTAAAGGCTCCGCCCTCTTCTGGAAAGGGGGAGGGGACTCCGCAGCTCATTTGCATTTAAAGAAACATGCACGAAAACAGCATGCTATCCCTTTCACTCAAAAATTCAGTTTTGAGCTTAAACTTCAGAGACACATTATTACATCTTGTAAAAAGGGACATAATAGGTTCCCTTTAATATTTGAAAAACAAAAAATCTAACATTTTACCAGGAAAGTCTTTTCAAATAATGACCATTAACAATTAAAAAAAAAAAAAGGAACAAGTTATATGTCAAGCTGCACAGCAACTTCTTCCACTTTCTCCATATATTTCAACATCTACTTCAAGATTTAAATTACATCTTTTAAAAAGGGTCATAATAGGTTCCCTTGAATATTTGACAATTTTTTTTAAAACATTTTACCGGAAAGTCTTTTCAAAATATGTCCATAAATATATATTTTTTAAAAGGACCAAATTTATGTCAAGCTGCAAAGCAACTTCTTCCACTTTCTCCATATATTTCATACTTCAATTGACAAATAAAATTAATTGAGTTTGTATGTATTGCTAATAAATTTTTTTGTAATACATCAAAGCTTACACCACCACATACCCTGGATATATATATATATATCTCAAGTGGTTAATTCAACTTCAGGAGATTTCGCAATATCTACGGCTCGGGTAAACTCGGCAAAAATCTCAACATTACAAATCTGGACTATAGCTATAACTATATTGTGCAAAACAATGACCAGGACTCAGATTGAACACCTTAACACTTTATCTCTCCTTATTTTTAATTATTATAATTTTTTTAATCATGTTTTATCAGTGGCTTTGTTTTTCTGTCAACTTATCTATCCATTAATGAACCCCATTGTAAAGAGGCTGCGGGGTTAAGCCTTTGGGAGAGATTTGTGTTTTCATGTTCTCATTTTGGCTTGTTCATTGTCAAAAAATGAAAATATCATAATAAAAGCTTGTGTCATTCCCTCCAACAGATCGTGATGTGTCATGAGTGTTGGCAGGTTCTGCAGTCGCTGGTTCAGGATCATCTCAGTGGATCAGCGATGAGCGATTAGACGAACGAAGGAACGCGACGCTGGCGAGATCATCACTCGTTCGCCCACCGGAGGTCGAGCTGCTTCCCACCACTCCTGCGCTCTCGCTGTTATTTACAGCACTTCAGCAAGCCTCGGTTCTCATTTCTCTTACAATTTATTTCAACATTTTCAAAACTTTTAACTTTTAATTTGATGGGTTTCAATGGGGACATTTTTGCCTTGAAGGTGCTGAGAGGAACTTTTGTGTTACTAGTGCAAAATTTATTTATTATTAACTACTTACACACATTTTCAAAACTTTGCCTCTTTATTTTTCAAAACTTTACACACAAATCTAAGAATTGAACAAACAAAATGCAAAATGCCTCACATCTCTTGTAAAATGAAGCACTGCATTTTCAAAACTTTTAATTGTAGTTTTGATGGGTTTCAATGGGGACATTTTTGTCCTGAAAATGAACTTTTGAGAGGAACTTTTGTGTTACTAGTGCAAAAAAATATTTATTACAGGTTTTTTTTAACTGCTTGCACACATTTTCAAAACTTTACACACAAATCTAACAATTGCACACAAAAACTCAAAATGCCTCACATCTCTTGTAAAGTGAAGCACTGCATTCAAAATATCACAAACATCTCAAAAGCAAACGTTTGTGTTACGTTGTAAACACCTTTGCCATAATATTATATTTTTGGATATAACATATACACACAGTTATTCAAAACATCAAGCTCTTCTTTCACGTACATTTATGTACAAGATTGAAAGTAATTAGATGAGAGATGTTGAAAAATTCATGGTAAACACAAAAGCAAGATTGAAACCAAACTATTAATCTTTTTTCTGTAAGTGTTTGTGGTCGTGAATACAGTATTACACAGTCCGGAAAACGTATAACTCGACCTTTGGTCTTTTATAGTCCAATTCTAAAGCCATGATTGGTTGTTGTTCAGTAAAGCGATGAGTGTGTGTGTGTGAGGAGTGTGTGTGTGAAGAGGCTCTGATGAATTACTGTGGCATTTTGATAGGTCGTGTTTGAAAAAGGAAATCAAGAATTAATTTGACTGAATTGTAATTAATATATATATAAAATATCAGCACAGGAAAAACAAATAAATTAAAATAAATAGACAAATAAATATAAATGAATGCTCACCAAGGCTGCATTTATTTGATAATTTTTTTAAAATATTATTACAATGTACAACAGTTGTTTTCTATTTGAATATATTGTAAAATGTAATTTATTTCTATGATTAAAGTGGAATTTTCAGCATCCGTACGTGATTCTTTGAATAGAATAGAGATGAAAAATCCTGTTAGATATTTGTGTGTCACAGAGAACTGTGTGTTGTGGCTTGCAAAACTTAGTCGAAAGCCAAAATTTAGTTTATGGTTTTGCAGATTTGGTGTGTGTTTCTGATGCTTGAGTGTCAGGTTTCAGAAATTGTGAGACAAGTAAGGTTTTTGTGTGTAAGCACCATAGACTAAAAAAATATGTGCGTAGTGTGTGTGACGTCGTAGAGCATTTTTGAAGCCCAAAGTGGGCGGAGCCGGCCGTCGCCATCTTGGCCGCGCGTTACTCGCGGATAAATGAAAATGTGCATCGAGGCGGATTAGCTGAGGTGACGTGACGCTAACGCTAGCAGACAAACGGCTAGCAGTGACATCAGCGGCAATCCACCTGTCACTCAAGTGGCCACGCCCCTAATTATGCAGAACTTTAAGGCTTAATATAATTTAAAAAGATGATTTATAAAAAAAATTCACCCCCCTCACAGTCGTCATGAAGGACAAAATTAGATATATAGACCAAAACCACTTTTTGCACCAGACTGTAAACAAATTTTTTTCTGCTGTAAAGTTGTGCATTTTAACATGGATGTCTATGGGATTGACTCTCTTTTAGAGCCTGTCTCTAGTGGCCAGTCGATGAACTGCAGTTTAACTCACTTCAGTGTTGATTCACGAGAGAGAACTTTGGTAAGCAGTTTAAAAAAAAACTGTAAAACGTCCATTATTTCAGTTATCTGGCAACCTTCGCTCATTAACACGCTGGCACTGAAAACTGGCGAGCAGAAATAAACACGGAGACTTTCGCACTTTCCTTTAAAATCGTGTCACTTCTTCGGGTCACAGAGACGGTAAATAACAGACTGAGTTTTCCCAGATCTATCCATCCATCCATCCAACACCTCGCGCTCATCATTAGAGGGAACGCAGACCCTCGGAGCATTAATTAGCAGGATTTTCTGGAGTGTCTGGACCTTCTTGCTCCTCTGAATGTTAACTCGTGTAAACACAATCCGCTGAATAACAAGTTGTTGTTTTTCTCAGCTTTTAATATGGTGATGGGAAATTACTCAAGCGCGGCTTAATCTCTCGCCGTCATCGATATAGAAATCCCTCGCGCTTGTACTTACATCTGTTTCACTCTCTCAGTTTGTCTCCCTAAAATACGCCTCTGCTGTATCGTTTGTCTTTGCACACACACACACACACACACACACACACACACACACACACACACACACACACACACACACACACACACATATGGATCTGCTCCAAACACAGTGAGTGCAGGCCTTCTGGACCAGCATCCAATCCCACAATGCACTGAGAAAAACACGTTTCTTGTTTTCCAGTAAAAAAAGCTGAAAATATGATCTGCATGCATAATAATAATGTATATTGCATAATGCATATAGTTTTCATGAAAGCCAGTAAATACATTTTTGTTAACAAATGGGACTTGCAAAGTCCTACCTATGAAATTTAGCTATGTTTAATAATAGCTAAAGAAACACACATTTGACCTGTAATATTTTAATGTTTAAATCATTTTCTTAATTTTAAATTCTTTTAATTTTTGAAGAACTTCTCATTTTAATATATTCATATTTATATATTTATTGCATTTAGCACATTTCAGTTCAACACTGTTTTACTTGGAGTGTTATGTTTGTTTTTTATCCAGTATCCATTTAAAAAAAATATCGGTTGATTAATCGGTTATCGGCAAGTACTGTCAAACCTAGTTATCGGTATCGGTATAATCCAGTATCGGTCGACCTCTAATTGTGTTTTAGATTAACTTTAGTTCAGTTAAGAATTTCATGTCAATTGCACTCGCGCATAAACATAATGGTTTAAACAAGACAAAAGAAATCTGCCAATCAGGCGAGACGACGTCACAATAGGTTATATTCTCTGAAAACAAGCCTTATCTCACAGTTGCTTCTCGATTTATTGTGTTTTAAGGATGTTTGGATGATTCTTTTGGATAAAAAAAGACAAAAAATATCAATCCATTAACTAAAGATGGTAGATGACGCATTAAAATATCTACTTTTTCCTTAGAGTCATTAAACATCATGTGTGTGAATCAGAGGGTGATGGGTGTGTGTGTGTGTTTGTGTGTGTGTGTGTGTGTGTGTGTGTGTGTGTGTGTGTGTGTGTGTGTGTGTGTGTGTGTGTGTGTGTGTGTGTGTGTGTGTGTGTGTGTGTGTGTGTGTGTCTGTGCGAGAGAGTGTGTGTGTAGAGAGTTGCAAATCACTCATTCCGTATCAGTTAGGAATTAGGATGCTGTCTATGTAGAGAGAGAGAGAGAGAGAAACAGCAAGACAGGGTTTGGAATAGAGCCAATGTCTCTCTCTCTCTCTCTCTCTCTCTCTCTCTCTCTCTCTCTCTCTCTCTCTCTCTCTCTAACACACACACACACACCAATTAGTCAATCTCTCTGTCTGTGTGATTCATTAGCTTTTATCCTCCTCATTTAAACGAGTCTGTATGTAATTAGTGTGTCTGTTTGTCCAGCGATGTCACACACGGTCACATCTCAAGGCCAATTAGTGTGTACATCACATCACATCATATCACAGCAAACAGACACACACACACAGATGTGTGTGTGTGTGTGTGTGTGTGTGTGTGTGTGTGTGTGTGTGTGTGTGTGTGTGTGTGTGTGTGTGTGTGTGTGTGTGTGTGTGTGTGTGTGTGTGTGTGCGCTCAGCTCTTATCTGAACTGAAGAACTCCTCATGCCTGCATGAGATAAACAGGTTTTCGTGAGTTTAAGTTCCTCTGGGCTGGGCTGCAGTTTCAGTGGTTATAGAGTTATAGAGTATAGAGTTATAGAGAGTATAGAGTAATAGAGTTATAGAGTATATGGTTATAGAGAGTATAGAGTAATAGACTAGAGTATAGAGTTATAGAGAGTATAGAGTTATAGAGTATAGAGTTATAGAGTTATAGAGTTATAGAGAGTATAGAGTTATAGAGTATAGACTATAGAATGTGGAGTTATAGAGTATAGAGTTATAGATATAGAGTTATAGAGTATAGAGTTATAGACTATAGAGTTATAGAGTATAGAGTTATAGAGAGTATAGAGTTATAGAGTATAGATTATAGAGTGTGGAGTTATAGAGTATATAGTTATAGAGTATAGAGTATAGAGTATAGAGTTATAGAGTTATAGAGTTATAGAGAGTATAGAGTTATAGAGTATAGACTATAGAATGTGGAGTTATAGAGTATAGAGTTATAGATATAGAGTTATAGAGTATAGAGTTATAGACTATAGAGTTATAGAGTATAGAGTTATAGAGAGTATAGAGTTATAGAGTATAGATTATAGAGTGTGGAGTTATAGAGTATATAGTTATAGAGTATAGAGTTATAGAGTATAGAGTTATAGAGAGAATAGAGACTATAGAGTTATAGAGTATAGACCAGGGGTCTCCAACCCTGCTCCTGGAGAGCTACTGTCCTGCTGACTTTAGCTCAACCCCAATCAAACACACCTGGACCAGCTAATCAAGCTGTTCAGGGTTACTTGATAATTACAGGCATGTGTGTTGGAACAGGGTTGGAACTGAAGTCTGCAGGACAGTAGCTCTCCAGGAGCAGAGTTGGAGATCCCTGGTATAGAGTTATAGAGTGTAGAGTATAGAGTTATAGAGTTATAGAGAGTTGTAGAGTTATAGAGTTATAGATTATAGAGTTATAGAGTATAGAGTATAGAGTTATATACTATAGAGTTATAGAGTATTGAGTATAGAGTTATAGACTATAGAGTTATAGAGTGTGGAGTTATAGAGTTATAGAGTATAGAGTATAGAGTATAGAGTATAGAGTACAGAGTATAGAGTTATGGAGTATAGACTATAGAGTTATAGAGTATAGAGTTATAGAGAGAATAGAGTTATAGAGACTATAGAGTTATAGAGTATAGATCAGGGGTCTCCAACCCTGCTCCTGGAGAGCTACTGTCCTGCTGACTTTAGCTCAACCCCAATCAAACACACCTGGACCAGCTAATCAAGCTGTTCAGGGTTACTTGATAATTACAGGCATGTGTGTTGGAACAGGGTTGGAACTGAAGTCTGCAGGACAGTAGCTCTCCAGGAGCAGAGTTGGAGATCCCTGGTATAGAGTTATAGAGTGTAGAGTATAGAGTTATAGAGAGTTGTAGAGTTATAGAGTTATAGATTATAGAGTTATAGAGTATAGAGTATAGAGTATAGAGTTATATACTATAGAGTTATAGAGTATAGAGTTATAGACTATAGAGTTATAGAGTGTGGAGTTATAGAGTTATAGAGTATAGAGTATAGAGTACAGAGTATAGAGTTATGGAGTATAGACTATAGAGTTATAGAGTATAGAGTTATAGAGAGAATAGAGTTATAGAGACTATAGAGTTATAGAGTATAGATCAGGGGTCTCCAACCCTGCTCCTGGAGAGCTACTGTCCTGCTGACTTTAGCTCAACCCCAATCAAACACACCTGGACCAGCTAATCAAGCTGTTCAGGGTTACTTGATAATTACAGGCATGTGTGTTGGAACAGGGTTGGAACTGAAGTCTGCAGGACAGTAGCTCTCCAGGAGCAGAGTTGGAGATCCCTGGTATAGAGTTATAGAGTGTAGAGTATAGAGTTATAGAGTTATAGAGTATAGAGTTATAGAGTATAGAGTATAGAGTTATAGACTATAGAGTTATAGAGTTATAGAGTTATAAACTATAGAGTTATAGAGTGTGGAGTTATAGAGTGTGGAGTTATAGAGTGTAGAGTTATAGAGTATAGAGTTATAGAGTATAGAGTATAGAGTTATGGAGTATAGACTATAGAAGTATAGAGTATAGAGTTATAGAGAGAATAGAGTTATAGAGACTATAGAGTTATAGAGTATATAGTTATAGAGTATAGAGTTATAGAGAGAATAGAGTTATAGAGACTATAGAGTTATAGAGTATAGAGTTATAGAGAGAATAGAGTTATAGAGACTATAGAGTTATAGAGTATAGAGCAGGGGTCTCCAACCCTGCTCCTGGAGAGCTACTGTCCTGCTGACTTTAGCTCAACCCCAATCAAACACACCTGGACCAGCTAATCAAGCTGTTCAGGGTTACTTGATAATTACAGGCATGTTTGTTGGAACAGGGTTGGAACTGAAGTCTGCAGGACAGTAGCTCTCCAGGAGCAGAGTTGGAGATCCCTGGCATAGAGTTATAGAGTGTAGAGTATAGAGTTATAGAGTATAGAGTTATAGAGTTATAGAGTTATAGAGTATAGAGTTATAGAGAGTTATAGAGTTATAGAGTATAGAGTTATAGAGTATAGAGTTATAGACTATAGAGTTATAGAGTATAGAGTATAGAGTTATAGACTATAGAGTATAGAGTTATAGACTATAGAGTTATAGAGTGTGGAGTTATAGAGTATAGAGTTATAGAGTATAGAGTTATAGAGTATAGAGTATAGAGTTATAGACTATAGAATTATAGAGTATAGAGTATAGAGTTATAGACTATAGAGTTATAGAGTGTGGAGTTATAGAGTATAGAGTTATAGACTATAGAGTTATAGAGTGTGGAGTTATAGAGTATAGAGTTATAGAGTATAGAGTTATAGAGTATAGAATTATAGACTATAGAGTTATAGAGAATAGAGTAATAGACTATAGAGTTATAGAGTGTGGAGTTATAGAGTTATAGAGTATAGAGTTATAGAGTATAGAGTATAGAGTTATAGACTATGGAGTTATAGAGTATAGAGTTATAGAGTATAGAGTTACAGAGAGAATAGAGTTATAGAGACTATAGAGTTATAGAGTATAGAGCAGGGGTCTCCAACCCTGCTCCTGGAGAGCTACTGTCCTGCTGACTTTAGCTCAACCCCAATCAAACACACCTGGACCAGCTAATCAAGCTGTTCAGGGTTACTTGATAATTACAGGCATGTGTGTTGGAACAGGGTTGGAACTGAAGTCTGCAGGACAGTAGCTCTCCAGGAGCAGAGTTGGAGATCCCTGGTATAGAGTTATAGAGTGTAGAGTATAGAGTTATAGAGTATAGACTTATAGACTATAGAGTTATAGAGTATAGAGACTATAGAGTTATAGAGTGTGGAGTTATAGAGTATAGAGTTATAGAGTATAGAGTATAGAGTTATAGACTATAGAGTTATAGAGTATAGAGTATAGAGTATAGAGTTATAGACTATAGAGTTATAGAGTGTGGAGTTATAGAGTATAGAGTTATAGACTATGGAGTTATAGAGTATAGAGTTATAGAGAGAATAGAGTTATAGAGACTATAGAGTTATAGAGTATAGAGCAGGGGTCTCCAACCCTGCTCCTGGAGAGCTACTGTCCTGCTGCCTTTAACTCAACCCCAATCAAACACACCTGGACCAGCTAATCAAGCTGTTCAGGGTTACTTGATAATTACAGGCATGTGTGTTGGAACAGGGTTGGAACTGAAGTCTGCAAGACAGTAGCTCTCCAGGAGCAGAGTTGGAGATCCCTGGTATAGAGTTATAGAGTGTAGAGTATAGAGTATAGAGTATAGAGTTATAGAGTATAGAGTTATAGAGGGTTATAGACTTATAGAGTGTAGAGTATAGAGTATAGAGTTATAGAGTATAGAGTTATAGAGTATAGAGTTATAGAGGGTTATAGACTTATAGAGTGTAGAATATAGAGTTATAGAGTAGAGTATAGAGTTATAGAGTATAGAGTTATAGAGAGTATAGAGTTATAGGGAGTATAGAGTTATAGAGTTATAGAGAGTATAGAGTATAGAGTTATAGAGTATGGAGTTATAGAGTATAGAGTTATAGAGTTATAGAGTATTGAGTTATAGAGAGTATAGAGTTATAGTAATAGAGAGTATAGAGTTGTAGAGTATGGAGTTATAGAGTATAGAGTTATAGAGTTATAGAGAGTATGGAGTATAGAGTTATAGAGAGTATAGAGTTGTAGAGTATGGAGTTATAGAGTATAGAGTTATAGAGAGTATAGAGTTATAGAGAGTATAGAGTTATAGAGTATAGAGTATAGAGTTATAGAGTTATAGAGTATAGAGTTATAGAGTATAGAGTTATAGAGAGTATAGAGTTATAGAGAGTATAGAGTTGTAGAGTATGGAGTTATAGAGTATGGAGTTATAGAGTATAGAGTTATAGAGTATAGAGTTATAGAGTATAGAAATATAGAGTATAGAGTTATAGAAAGTATAGAGTTATAGAGTATAGAGTATAGAGTTATAGAGTATAGAGTTATAGAGTATAGAGTTATAGAGAGTATAGAGTATAGAGTTATAGAGTATAGAGTTATAGAGTATAGAGTATAGAGTTATAGAGAGTATAGAGGTATAGAGTATATAGTTATAGAGTTATAGAGAGTATAGAGTATAGAGTTAAGAGCTGATGAAGAGCAGAATCTTTCTCTGCACCGCAGGAGAATGAAATTAAATATCTGTGAGCACTGATACACAGAACCTGCAGTGAAATACTAATAGAATACATGCGTCAGTGATTTATGACGGCCAGAAGCGCTTCATATGGAAACCTCTCTCATGTTGCGCCATTTTATTATTTTGGAGGCAGAAAGATCTGTGCGGAAACATGCGGCCTTATATATTCATCTAACCAAACAGCATTAGTCCTTTACAGAGTGTATTCTGGTGTAACTCTATCTGTCGTTACACCAGATGTGATGTTTTCTGCTATAAACAATGTCAACAGTTTCACTTTTACGCACTTGCTTATTAAGAGACTCCAGTAACGTCACCTGTGTTGATTTCATTCAGCATTTAATGTCGCCTTGAGTTGAGTTTTGATCCAGAACTCAAACGAAAATCCCTTTTACATTCTTGAATTTGAATTGTAACAAACCGGAAGCAAAATTACAAATTCAAATTCCTTTTCCTGTCATTAAAGTTCAGATTCCAATTCAATGTCATCTGTTTTTTTCAGATGTTTAATATCAGCTTCTCCACTTTCAGTCTCACTCACACACACACACACACTTATTCACTCACACACATACAGACACTTATTCACTCACACACATACATTCACTCACACACATACACACACACACACACAAACACTCATTCACTCATTCACACTTATTCATACACACACACACACACACACACACACCATCCCTCACTCACTCCCTCACTCACTCACTCACACACACACCCAAACACACTCACTATTTACATGGGGCACACACATTAACACTCAGACACACACACACACACTCACTCACACACTGTGTGTGTGAAATTGTTATCATGGGCACTTACTGCAAAATACCACAAATAATTCCTTGCAATTTTTTTAATACTTTTCCATTCACTGGTTACAATTTAGAACACAGAATGCAGCCGTTGCCCCGGTAACCAACGCAAACAAACCAGCTGTGCTACTTTGTTTCTGATCAGTATTTAAATGTATCATTCAGATCTTACAATACTTAAATACTTAAACTATTTATTTTCATTTTAATCTGGACTAAATCATGCTCTAGATACTGACTACAAATTTTCTGATTCTATATATTTCTTTTACACTTTAATCAGTTTGAAACATTTGTTTAATTTACACATTTTGTTCCATTATGAAATAAAGTTATTAAACCTGTTAAGAGGACAGTAAAGGCATTTCTGTGATAAAAGCTTGATACCGTGAGATATGAATGTTTATCACTCAGACTATTGTAAAATACATCGCTTTCTTCATCCTGAATTACAGAGAAAATGATTACGACGGTATAAAGCAGATGTAAATGCTGAAGGACATTTTCTGTCATTTCTCTGATATTTATGAAGACTTTCCAGGATGAAGTTTTACTTTGGTTGTTTGTTCACTACAGGAGTTAAAGAGACAAAAATGCTCTGTCTGTCATCTTTTACTCGCTTTTACTCGTCATTTAAACCCTTGATCTGGAACACAAAAGAAGATATTTTGAAGAATGTTGGGAACCAAATAGCTTTGGTTATCATGGACTTCCATTGTGTGAAACATATAAGAAAGTCATGCAGGTTTGAAGAACATGAGGGTGAATAAATGATGACAGAACGATCATTCATCTCATTTTAACAAATAACCACACAAACATGAGCTCGTCCGCAGCATTTGTTCCTGAAGCGTCGCCGTATGATGTTCGAAACACACACACACACACACACACGTGTTGTTTAGCCATGAGTAAGACCTGCTGTTGTTTTTGTCAGGATAAAAGTCAGACGTGACACAGTCATCAGAGACACGTTCTGTTCTCTCAAACACACTCCACCTGTACACTGTAAAAAAATTATATTCATAACTTGTCATCACAACATTTTATCTTTTGTCAAATCAACGTAGATAATTAATGTGGTAACATAATAATTTGAGTTTTTATTTATTAAACCAATATCTTTCATTGTATTAACAAAAAATTTTATTTCAATGAACTCAAAATTTTAAGGCAACCCCAGGTAACCTACTTTTTTAAGTTAAACCAACAATAATTTTTTACAGTGTAGGTCACTTGGCCGTACGTCAAACCAGAAACATACAATATACACAAACGCTCGATGAACACACTGAAAAAATGCAGCATTCAGAATGATTCAGGATTATCCAAAAAGAACAAATGTAGTAAAAAAAAATTGCGGTAAAAAAAAACAGAAATGTACCGTACGGCGGCAACATTTTAGGTTTTACAGACTTAACTTAAATTTACAGTAAAAAAACCTATTTCATTATCTGATAATGTTAATTTACCGACCTATTGAAGAACTAATGTTCTGTTTTGTACAAATTGAATACACTGATAACCACCAATCACAGTGGAGATGAGAGTCACATGACGAATCAAAGCTCATCGCAAGCAATTCTCCACAAGAAAGTTAATACTAATATATAGAAGCTGCACAGTGTCATTCACACACACACACACTGAACAGTTTATTGCTTTAATCTAGAGGTTCTGACAAAATGTTAATTACTGCAGTCTATTTAACATGTTAATTAATCTGAATTAATTATTTTAAATCGGGTTGAATGAATGATTCAATGATTTATTTTTAATAGTCACTTGTCGCCACCTACTGGTGTAACGACGTAATCGATACAATCTTTATTAGAAGCAGAAAGTTACTTTGAAAAGGTGATTTACTCGATTTCGATCGCTGTTTATATCCGAACTATAAACTTTTATTTCAGTTCTTCTGTTATGATATGAATTATTGTAAGAAAAAAAATATTTTAGTTTGTGAAGCTGTTTCATATCTATACATTTCAACTGCTCTCTCAGGATTAGAACACAGATGTGTGATTTTATCAATATTGTTATCGAATATTGTTATTGTAATATTGTATATTATTCAGTATATGTATATAACTACAATAGTGAATATTGTAATATTATCGAATATTGTTATAACGAATTGTTATCATTTATGAATAAGACCGCGTGTGTGTTTGCATTGAGATTACAATCTTTAAACAATTATTTATGCTGCTTTACATACTGGTGATTAATGATAAACGTACTCCGCCCCTTCAAGCTGACGCTCATCTGCATACATGCATAAGAGCCACGCCCACATCTAAATATCCAATCAGCGACCAGCACATACAAACAAGTCCCCGCCCAACGCTTTTCTTTTCTGAAGACGTTACACTCAGATGTGTCACAATACACACTTCCGTCTCATCAAAACTTTATGACCACCGTGATTTTTTTTAAAAGAAAATTGGAATCGATTTTAGTAGAAAGTTTGTGCATGAAGGCATTCATATGCAGATGTCACATGACTCACCTAAAATGTCTCTGCGTGTGAAACTTTAACATTGAAAGAAACATAAGACATGGGGTACTTGAGGCTTTTAAGCAGAACTTCTGACGTGCAGTTTGAAGCTTTTCTTCTCCTCAAGCACGTTTGATGTGTTGGCCGTCGAGTCGGGCGGCAGTAATCAGACTTTGAGTGACGCCTCAAACTTACGAGCGAGTCTTCTGGTGAATTAAAGCACCAGTCGGTGTCAGTCAGACGGACTCCTGCGGCACAACGCCATCAATCATCCCACTATTGGAGACCTGAACGCGTGTTAAATTTATACGGATTACCCAGTGCTAATCGATGAAAGCTGGAGCTGTGTGTGTGTATGTGTGTGTGTGTGTGTGTGTGTGTGTGTGTGTGTGTGTGTGTGTGTGTGTGTGTGGAAACGAGAGATGGTTATAAATCACACGGATGCTAAAGAGCTCGACTCTCTGACTCCAATACACACACACACACAGCCTGAGTCAAACCACTAATAAAACATTTGTTTTTTAAAACTGCAGTGAACCAAAGACAGTCTCAAAAACACGCTTTGAAATCGCTGGTGTTTCTGACGTCACAAACTACCTTGTAACCAATCAGATCAACGTGTGATCGTCAACGAGTGGATCTCTGAGCTGAGTGAGTGAGTGGAGGCGGGGCTCATTTGCATATTCATAGAACCGCGCATACTAAAATAGGTAAGGGTGTCGAGTTACATTCAAGATATTTTAAGACATGAAGACATTTTCTGCAAGGAAAAAATTTTTAAATATGTAATTTTGGTGATAAAAGATGAGTTTTAACAGATAAAATTATGTTTTTTCTGAATGTTCTCTGAGAGTTCAAAATGTGCGGTTAATGAAATGTTTTACTTGGTTATACAAACATTGGGGGAACATTCAATTTTGCAAAAATTTATAGGAATGTTACTTCTGAATGTACAAACAGTAACATTTAAAAAACATTAAACGAACGCCCAAATAAAACGTTTCATGTCTAATTAGTGCAAACGTTTTGAGAACATTATTAAAAACTAGGTAACTTTGAACGAGCGTTGTATTAACATTACTTGTTCAAAACATCGAGAGAACATCCCTGTTTGTTGAGTTAGTAATATGGCATATGAATCATCAGTTTTGCGAAATGTACATTAATTAATATACCAAAGTACCATGATATAATCATCTGATATCAACACTGCTGCTACCAAAATCAGGTCCAGCTTACGGAGTGGGTCAGAAAACAGCATATTAATGAATATAAAGGGGCTATTTATGTTTTTATAAAGCATACGCTGCTCAGGGATGTACGTTTTACCACAGTCGAAGTGTGTGTTTCAGGCTGAGGATCAGATGAAGTGCAGCACAGCTGTGATGTGAATTGATGTACATACAGTATATGCATATGTACAGTCGCTATGAGTGAGCCATGCTGCCTCCTACAGGCCAACAGACGAACTGCAAAACCTCCAC